>NC_090759.1:8257112-8272112 GCF_036898095.1 Palaemon carinicauda | reverse complement strand
GGTTTTCTGTCAATCTATCATATAAATTGTGTAAATAATATTCATTGTGTGTGGACCAGTGGACTTTTCTTTGCTTCTTGTTGGGTCCTCGTGGCGCGATTACTAACGTTCAATCTGCACTCTGATTGGCTGTTGAACCCTGTATGCACATGCTTACATGTATGCATTAATGACTCATGATAAATCTTGTGCAACTATTTTCACGAATACTCTCATATCTGTGCTTTATTTTGTGCTAGCATGCTTTTTTTATCAGTTTGCTCTTTCTGCCTGAAGTGTTCACTCTCATTGTTTTCTGAGCGCAGTGGTCTCATCTGACTTCTTGACGTAGCTTCCGGCTCATTTCTGCTCAGGTGTGAATTTCATTGATTGAAACCTTTTCTATTTGCCTGTCGACAAAAACAGGAAAAGACTAACTTGTCAAACATCAGTTACAAAAAAAGGTTCCACCTCTCTTACTGTCAAACACGTCTCAGTTTTCTTGTTGCTTCATCCCCTCATCTGTTAATGTTTGGAACACCCTTCCTAATGATGTCGTCAAGTCAAATGATTGTTATACTTTAAAAAAACATGTTAATGCTTTTTTTCTCTCTAGTGCCTCAACGTTTTAGTTTTTCCACGTTCATTTTTTTGCCTCATCAATGTTTCTTCTAATATTTTTATTTCTATCATCGATGATGTGCTGTTAACTAGGCCTTCGGGTGTATGCATCTCTTGCTTTCTGGTTGGTCGCCTAAATTGATCATTATAATAATAATAGTAATAATAAATACTTCGCCAATGTTTTTATATATAGCCAACTTTTATTAGCATCTACGTATCTATGTAACTACCTACTTTTGTCATTTCATATACCTAGTTACATTTTAAATATCTACTGTGGGTAGAGCCATAATATCTATAGTTAATAATTATTCATGTTTTTCATTTTAAGGATAAGGTAGTGAGGCTGCACTGACCACTGAGGCATAATGGAGAAATCAACAAGTCGTAATCGTGATCAAGGGAGAAAGTATAAAGCAGGCTCTGTCAAACGACAAGAAAAGGCAGATGAAAAGGAAAGAGTAAAAAAACTACCAAAAATAACTCAATGGTTGGCATATTCAACAGTATCTGCACCTGCAAAGTCACAAATTCACACTGAATCTGGTCCTAGCTTGAACAAACCAAGTACAAGTGTTGGTGCTAGCTTGAACAAACCAAGTGCAGCCACAGCGAGTACTGAGCGGTTTGAACCAGATGTAGTTAGCGCAATTGATCCTGAGCGCAGTGAGGAGACATAAGAGGAAGTGAAAGCTATGAATACCGGTACTGAACAAGGACTTGAAAATGATCTTGGATTATGGCCTAGAATAATTCCTGAAAACGTGTGTGACTATTGGTTGAAAAGGGGAAGTGCAGAATGTCGACACTGTGATGGTGATTTTAAAGAGTCATCTGTGAAAGAGCTAAACAGAACCCGTCATTGTACAAAGACATTATTCACTCGAACTCTTTCATTATCTGGTCAAGAAATTAATCTTAACTGGTTCTGTTACTCTAAAACAACTGATAAAGTGTATTGTTTTCCTTGCAAGGTTTTGTCAAAGGTGCAAAGCTCATTCACAACTGGCTTCAATGGCTGGAAGAACGCTAGGTATGTCATAGAATCTCACAGTAGGTCAGATCAGCACAGGAAAAGTATGGCCGACATGATATATAGAAAGACTACGGGTGCCCGTATTGACTCTAATCTAGTGCTACAATATGAAAGTGACTGTGAGTACTGGCAGGCAGTATTGAGGAGGTGTGTAGATGTTTTAAAGCTACTTTGTGAACGCGGGCTAGCTATTCGGGGTAAGGATGAAGTAATTGGATCAGCACACAATGGAAATTATCTTGGGATTCTAGAGCTGCAGAGCATATACGACAGTTTCTTGGCAGCACATATCAAGAAACATGCAAACAAAGGTAGTGGTCATACTTCCTACTTGTCGCATGTCATTTCTGAGGAAGTCATTGGAATAATGGCAGAAAAGGTTATGTCTTCAATAACAGATGAAGTAAAAACAGCAAAGTACTTCTCAATTTCTGTCGACTCCACACCAGATATTTCACACATGGATCAACTTAGTTTTACAATCCGCTATGTACTGCCTACTACAGGTCCAGTTGAAAGGTTTTTGCAGTTTATTCCCATGCTAAGCCACACTGACAGAGATATTGCTACAACTGTTCTTGATTTTCTTAAAGAGAAGAACATTTCAGTTCTCGACTGCCGAGGACAGTCCCAAGACAATGCAAGCAACATGTCTGGTAAATATCAGGGAACCTAACAGATAATCAAGAACGAGTGCAGTGAAGCTGAGTACATACCTTGTATGGCTCATTCCTTAAACTTGGTGGGTAAGTGTGCCGCAGAAAGCTGTCCTGCTGCAGTGTCATTGTTTGGTCTGATACAAAACTTGTACTCCTTCCTTGTTGCATCTACTTATCGTTGGAGGAGACACCGTGAGGTAATAGAGACTAATAAAGATAAGAAGTTGAAAGTTGATAAAAAACTTTCAGACACTTGTTGGTTAGCACGAGCAGATGCTGTAGCTGCTCTCAGTAAAGCACACAAAGAAAACATCATTGTTCTGGAAGAGCTTTCCTCGGATCAGAATCAGCCAGCTGAAACAAGAGCTGAAGCAAGTGGTCTTCTCAAAGGTTTGAAAAAACTTGAAACAGTAATTCTTCTTGAAGTTTGGGATACAGTATTGGAAAGGTTTCAGAGTGCCAGTATTCAACTGCAAAAACCTGGAATCTCCCTCAACACAGCTGTCACACTGCTGGAGTCTCTTTTACAGTTTGTTAAAGACCTGAGATACCAGTTCGATAATTTTGAAGCAAAAGCTATGGCTAAGTGTGATCCCAGTGACGTGACTGGTAAAGTTGCATACTACACCGACAGGCAGTCGCAGCGTATTAGAAAGCGCAAGCGTCACCACGATGAACTGGACTCGGTGGAGGATGTTACGCTGACAGGGAAAGACATGTTTAGAGTGACTGCTTTCTTGCCAATCATTGACAAGCTCTATGCTGCCCTAACACAACGCCTAGCAGCTTACAGCGACCTTCGAGAGAAATTTGGGTTTTTATCAGAAATCTCAAACAAAACAAACACTGAACTTAAAGCAGCTGCTGAAAAGCTTGTGTCTTCATATCCTAATGACTTGGAGGCGGGATTGGAGTCGGAGCTTTTGCAGTCTGCACACCTCATGAAATCCATTCCAAGAGGTTCATCTGAAAGTGCTCCTTCATTAGGTGGTGTAAAAGCTGCACAAAGACAAAGTCCGGAACTAGAAATGTATAAGATAATTCACAGACATGACATGGTTGAAACATTTGCTAATGTTGAAATTGTATTACGACTCTATCTCTGCATGTTTGTCACAAACTGCACTGGGGAGCGATCATTCTCCAAGCTGAAACTACTAAAGAATTATCTAAAAAACACCATGGGCCAGAACCGGTTATCTTCACTCACCCTGTTGAGCATTGAGCATGAAAAATTAAGGGTGCTTGATTTTACTGATGTCATCAAACAGTTAGCAAGTAAGAAGGCTCGAAAAAAATAATTTTTTTTAATGAGAAATAGTTGATTGTACCGTGCAAATTGCATGCAATAAACAAAACCCACTCATTTTGCCATTTTGCCTCTCACTTCAGTCAAACGGTATTCTCTTTTGTTTTTTGGTGTATTATTGTAGTTATTATTTTTCAATGGTGCATCATTATAGTTGGGGATCTCCTTAGTTAATGGTGTATTATTATAGTAATTTTTTGTTATGCTTCAAAAAAGCAAATGTGTAATGTTCAACTGTGAAATGGTAACTTGAATAATTATCAATAAATTGAATATTGTTTAAAAAGAAAATTTATTTCAACGCTTATCTCTTTAGTTAATGGTATATTATTATAGTTATTTTTTATTGTTGAGTTTCAAAAAATCATATGGGTAATGTTCAACTGTGAAATGGTAATTTGGTTAAATTTCAATAAATTTAATATTGTTTAAAAAGCTAATTTATTTTAACGCTTCGCTCGTACACTGATTTGAGGGCCCGGTAAGGTCACCGGGCCTAGGGCCCCGCACAACCTAAATCCGCCTCTGGACACAGTATACACACTTATCACATGTATAGATGAATTTTCGGTTAATTCTTTAGTCTTGCCGTGAAAGACACGGAAAGGTTTCGTTTTCTTTATTAAACATAAGTATTTTAGAGAAAACGAAATACTACATCATTGCGTAACTTTATTGTAATTTTTAATATAGGGGGATAGGATAGGAGGGGAGGGGAGGGGAGGGGGGAATTAGGATTGGAGAGAAAAGTGTTACAGGGAAGTACAGTGGGAGGTGAAAAGATTGGGGCAGACCCAATAGCTCTATAGTTTTTTTCTTTCTTTTTTGGTGTCAATATCATGCCATGTGGACTTCCAGGAAGTCAGTTCTCTTGCCAACCTCAGAGGTACTTATGATTTCTTGATTATTCCTTATCTTGGACTTGTTTATTTACTTGTTTGCCTACTTTTTGTTTTATTGGTTTATTTTGATACTCAGGATTTGGGTTCGTCTTGAGCTATGTAAGGAGCTATCCCTTTTCCCCTAGGAATGCTAGTTTTGTGTGTGTTGTTAAATGTTGGTTTGTTTGTCCTATGAAAACGCACCCAACGTTCGTTTACGCTGGTAAGTGTAGTGTTTGTCCAATGAGAACGCACCCAGGTTTGTTGACATTATCGAAACAGTTGATTTATTGAAAAATATGTTTATTTGAAAGGTTGATATGTTATTATGATTGGGTCATTACAATTATAAAGAGTAATCCATGTGAATTGGGGTTATATTGTGAAAACTGTATTAATTTCCCGAGTGAATGGGAGCCGGGACTTCCCCTCTCCCGTTTTCGTCACATATTTGTATTTTTTTTACCTTTGGGGAAGCTTTAAAGAGAATAAAAGTGAGAAATTTATAATTTGCTGGTTAAATGGATTTGTCTTGTCTGTATCGCAATGTTATCTATTTTTTTTTATGTGAAGTTTTCTACAAAAAGGAACCATGGGACCTGCGTGCTCCCCCAAGCTTTTGTTTGAATCTGTAGTAGAGAGTAGAGAGGAATAAGCGAGAAAACGAGAAGGTCGTTTCCTTTCTCCCGTAGTTTATTTTTGAGTGTTACGAGAAAATTGAGGAGGCTATGCCTCAAACTGAGGGGCTTATGGCCCAAATACAACATGGTGCCCAGACCCGGGAATCAGATGAGAGCGAGGCTGAATTTACTGGATTCCCCAACGACATAAATCAACTTAGGAGAGCAGTGCTGCAGAGAGAGAAGGCAACAATATGGCTGCGTTGTGCCTCAGAAGATTTGACCAGAGCCATGGCCGGTAATCCGACCTGGCATGAAATTACAAGTCTCGTAAAAGACTACGATAATAAGAAGGCCGACTGGGAAGAAATAATTCAGCGAGACCAGAATTCTATAGAGGATGTTGACGAGCTGCAGAGAAGAATACTAGAAGACCACCATTTTCTGCAAGAGGTAAGAAAAATCCGTACTGAAGCAGCAGCTACCTTAGAGAGGCTGGGCAAGGACAGAAACTTGGTTGCTAATAGGTCCAGTGAAGATATTAATTCAGGCAGTGAAGTCGGTAATGAGGGTTTTAGTGTGCAATTGCCTAAACTCCAGCTAGTGAAATTTGGCGGGAAAATAACAGAGTGGCGGCCATTTTGGGACCAATTTATGGCACTTGTGGACGATCAGCCTATGCCTCTTGTTTCCAAATTTATGTATCTTCAATCTGTTTTAGAGGGTGAGGCTAGGGGTGTACTACAGGGCCTCACCCAAACAACAGCTAATTACAAGATAGCCTGTGAGTTGTTAGAAGAAAGGTATGGCGATCCAGAAAACATTATATCAGCTCACCTTCAAACCCTAATGCAACTTAGCTCATCTAGGAGCGCAAGGACTGAAATTCACACGTCCTCTTTGCGGAAATTACAGGATGAGTTAGTAGGCCATGTGCGCAGTTTGGAGGCCCTTGGAGTTGGAGGTGAACAGTACGGGCGGATCTTGGTGCCTATGATCCTTGCTCTGTTACCTCATGACATAAGGTTGGACTGGTCGCGTAGTGGACGGAAAAGAGGAGATCTCGACGGATTGCTGAAGTTCTTGCAACGAGAAGTGGAAGGCAGAGAGAGGGCAGAGGCTATCAAGAGACTAAGCCTTGGAAAATCCGAGGAACCCAGTGTAGAACGACGGACTAAAAAGCACACTCCCAGTTCAGCCTCTGCCCTTCAAACTTCATCAGAAGAAAGTGGTTCGAAGACGTCTTGCGCATTCTGTGGAAAGCTGCATCCCAGTGAAAGGTGTTTAGGTATAACTAAGCTCCCCCTTGCAGAAAGAGAAGAAGCCGTGCGTAATCGGCGTTTGTGTTTTAAGTGTTTATCTAAAAGCCATTATGCCAAGGCCTGTTGGGCTAAGTGTTCAAAGTGCAAGACTGGGAATCACAACTCCCTTGTATGTCGGAGATCTGAAACGAAACCCTCCGTAACAGCTAGTGAAAATAACCCTGTAGTAGAGGGAGTGCAAGAGGGGTCAAATTCTGTGACCCATGTGGGGGTAGCACCTTGTGAGGTGAAAAACAAGGTTAATTCAAGGTGTTGTGTATTGCAGACGGCCCAAGTCAGGGTAGTAGGCCATCAGGGTATCACATTTGCTACTGTAATGTTTGATACGGGGTCAGATCGGTCTTACATTTCAAGGGAACTGGTCAAACGGGTTAAGCCTAAGTGGCTGACTTCTGAGTATTTATCATTTTCTGCCTTTGGTGGAGGGAAAGCCTCTAAGGCAGATTTGTGTAGTATTTATGAAATAATGAGTGTAGGGGCAAATGATCACAAATATAGTTTTAAGGTTGCTGAGATTGATGTAATTTGTCCTCCATTATCTAGGTCCAAAGTGGACCCTAAGTGTTTAGAACCTTTTTCTCACCTTAAGTTGATCGATGAGTATGGATCCCATCGAAATTTACATATTGATATGTTGATAGGCCTTGATTTATATTGGAAGATGATGATCCCCAACCAGGTTATGTATCATGACGGGCTTGTGGCCCAGGAGACAATTTTTGGTTGGATTTTGTCCGGATCCTTTAATAGGTCTGAAGGTAATATTGGTGTAAGTGTACAATTGTTAGCAATTGAGAATGTACAAGAGTGTAGTTTGAGTCAATTTTGGGATCTAGAGTCTGTTGGCATAAAACCCAACGAACTACATTCTTAGGCGATGAACCCTGACCCAGTCTTGGTTCAATTTGAGAATTTGGTAAGTTTTAAAGATGGTCGCTATGAAGTGGCCCTACCATGGAAATCTGAGAGTATGAAATTAGATTTGATTAATAATGAACATCATGCTTTGAGAAGATTGGAAGGTCTCTATAATAGGTTAGGTAAAAACCCCTGTCTGCAGGAACAGTATTTTAAGGTGTTTAATGAGTATGAAAAGGAGGGTATTATTGAAGAAATTCCTTCCCATCAACGGGAAGGTGGGTATCCTATATTTTATTTGCCTCATCGGCCTGTGGTACGGGAAGGGAGCCTAACCACCAAGGTGAGGCCTGTTTTTGATGGATCTGCACGTGGCAGTAATGGAGTATCTCTGAATGATTGTTTAGAAAGTGGTCCTTCACTCAACCCTGATTTAGTTGAGGTGTTGTTAAGATTTAGAAGGTGGAGGGTGGCCTTAACAGCTGATATTACAAAGGCTTTTCTTCAAATAAAGGTAAGAAGGGAGGACCGTGATGTTCATAGGTTTTTGTTGAAAGAGGGGAACAATGTTAAACATTTCAGGTTTATAAGAATGCCCTTTGGTAATAAGAGTAGTCCATTTTTATTAAATGCCACCTTAAAATTTCATTTAAAGAAATACCCTCTCACAGAGGTGGTTTCTGAACTGTATGAGAATCTGTATGTAGATGATTGGCTATCTGGGGCTGATAGTCCCGCAGAAGCAAGTTTAAGATTTGAAGAAGCCTATGGTATCCTGCAGGAGGCTGGTATGTCATTGTCAAAGTGTACTTCTAATTGTAAGACTTTAACTATAACTGAAGGTTCTAGTGAAGAGAGTGTCAAGGTTCTAGGCCTCCACTGGGTATCCTCCCCTGACTGTTTTACCTTTAAGGTTGAAAACCTGGACCCCTTTGGAGATATTGTTTGTACCAAAAGAAATGTGTTAAGCCTCATAGCTCGGTGTTTTGATCCCTTGGGGCTCATATGTCCGTTTGTTATGCATGCAAAAATACTGTTTCAAGAAATCTGGAGATTAGGTTTAGATTGGGATGAGCTATTACCCGAGGCTATGCAAGGCAGAGTTAAATTATGGGTTGTAGGATTTTCTGTGCTTGAGTCATTTAGAGTAGATCGGTACAGTACTTGTTTTCTGAGTCACCCTTTAAGGAAATTCCTAATGTTCAATTCCATGCATTTAGTGATGCTTCAGAAAAGGGTTATGGTGCTTGTGTTTATGTGAGAGTGCCTGAGGGGGATAAATTCAAGGTATCGCTGGTTGTTGCAAGAGGCAAGGTAGCCCCTATAAAAAGGGTTTCCCTTCCTAGGCTTGAATTACTCGGAGCCCTGTTATGTGCTAGACTCGTTGTGTTTGTGACGTCCGCCTTGCAGCTGGGTAAAGAGGTTTCTGTTCAATGTTGGACGGATTCCACAGTAGCCCTAGCTTGGATAAAGGGGGACCCCAATAGATGGAAAACCTTTGTGGCTAACAGGGTTGTTGAGATTCAACATTTGACACCTCCTTCATGTTGGCAGCATTGTCCAGGCAAGGACAACCCAGCGGATTTTGTATCTCGAGGTGTTTTTGCTGAGCAGCTTTTGCAGTCTGATATTTGGCTGAAGGGTCCTCCTTGGCTCTGTTCCTCCCCGCTCCCTCATCAGGAAGGCAGAGGGGCGGACATTCCTTCAGAAGAGATATGTGATACTGACACAGTTTGTGTTGCAGTTGAAAATGAGCCGCCCTTATTTGAATTCACCCGATGGAGTTCCTTTACAAAGGCCCTTAATGTAGTAGGTTGGGTACTGAGATTTGTTGGGAATTGCAGACCTTCGTCCCGCAAATTAAGTGGACCTTTAACCTATGGAGAATTGACGAAGGCTAAGGTACAACTGCTGTACTTTGTGCAACGAGAGGCCTTTGCAAAGGAAGTAAATGCTCTGAGTAGATCTCTCCCCCTCCCAAGGGGTTCTTCCTTGATTAAACTTGATCCTTACCTAGATGAGGATGGGCTACTGAGAATAAAAGGGCGCTTAGAGAATGCAGACTTGAGTTTTGAGAGTAAGCACCCTATAATAATTCCTGGTACCCACATTGCTTTACTGTTAGTTCGTTTCCAGCATAGGTTGCTCAAGCATGCTGGTGTTGCTACACTTGTATCCACTTTACGAAACAGTTACTGGATCATTCGCCTTCGTCAGATTGCAAAGAAGGTTTGTCGAGAATGTGTGGCTTGTCGGCGTTGTGATGCCTCGGCTTGTTCCCAGCCTGTGGGGCCACTTCCCGAGTTGAGAGTTAAGTCGGCTCCTCCATTCACGGTTACAGGTCTGGATTTTGCTGGTCCTTTATTTTGTATTGATTTTCCATCCAAGAAATTGTATATACTTCTTTTTACCTGTGCTGTCATTCGAGCTGTTCATTTAGAGCTCACCGAGTCTCTTTCGGTTGTTGATTGTAATTTGGCCATTAGACGGTTTGTAGCTAGACGGGGTGTTCCAACAGTGTTCTACTCTGACAATGCTAGAACCTTTGTGAGTGTCTCCAACCTGTTAAGAGAACATTATGGCTCGTTGACGCCCCAATGGAAGTTTATTGTACCTAATGCTCCTTGGTGGGGAGGCTGGTGGGAACGCCTCATTAGATCTGTGAAAGTTGCACTGAGGAAAACATTGGGCACTAATTCTTTGTCCAAGAGTGAATTAGAGACTACACTTCATGAGGTGGAAGCTTGTATTAATTCTAGACCCTTGACATTTGTAGGTGAGGAACCCGATATCGCAAATCCTCTTACCCCTTCCCATTTCCTAATTGGCCGTTCTGCAGGTTTTCAGTTAGAGTTAGTAGATGATCCAGACTGTGGTGTATCCTCAAAGGATTTGTGTGTAAGAGAAGCTGTGCGTCTGGGTCAGTTAGACAAATTTTGGAGAATATGGCAGACTGAGTATCTTAGAAACCTGCCTTGTATGGTGAAGGGGTTCAAGCCAAATTGTAACCTTAAAGAGGGTTCTGTTGTACTAGTAAAGGATGAACGGGTGCCAAGGTTAAGGTGGCCTCTTGGAGTTATTACTAAGTTGTATCCTGGAAAAGATGGGGTTGTTAGAAGTGTTGAGGTTAAAACCAAACGTGGATTTATATCCAGACCTGTGCAAAATTTGTATAATCTAGAAATAACAGATTTGAAGGGTGAAATGGGTAGTAATTCCCAGGAGGAGAGACTTGAGAATCTTAGACAGAAGCCTGTAGAATCACCCTTAGTGTCTAATGTTGGTAAGTCCCGAAAGGGAAGACCTATTAAGGTTCCTATTAAACTTGACTTGTAGATTAAGGTAATAAGATAGCCTTGGAAGGCTCTAATGATGATAGGAGTGTTGAGACACTCCTATGGTGGGGAGGATGTTAAATGTTGGTTTGTTTGTCCTATGAAAACGCACCCAACGTTCGTTTACGCTGGTAAGTGTAGTGTTTGTCCAATGAGAACGTACCCAGGTTTGTTGACATTATCGAAACAGTTGATTTATTGAAAAATATGTTTATTTGAAAGGTTGATATGTTATTATGATTGGGTCATTACAATTATAAAGAGTAATCCATGTGAATTGTGATTATATTGTGAAAACTGTATTAATTTCCCGAGTGGATGGGAGCCGGGACTTCCCCTCTCCCGTTTTCGTCACATATTTGTATTTTTTTTACCTTTGGGGAAGCTTTAAAGAGAATAAAAGTGAGAAATTTATAATTTGCTGGTTAAATGGATTTGTCTTGTCTGTATCGCAATGTTATCTATTTTTTTTATGTGAAGTTTTCTACAAAAAGGAACCATGGGACCTGCGTGCTCCCCCAAGCTTTTGTTTGAATCTGTAGTAGAGAGTAGAGAGGAATAAGCGAGAAAACGAGAAGGTCGTTTCCTTTCTCCCGTAGTTTATTTTTGAGTGTTACGAGAAAATTGAGGAGGCTATGCCTCAAACTGAGGGGCTTATGGCCCAAATACAACATGTGTTATTTCCTCACCCGTTGTGTGGCTCTTCTGTAGTATCTGACGTTTACTGGTTCGAGATTGCATATGTTATGGAGTGTTTCGTTGTTCTAATTTATGTTATTATTATTATTATTATTATTATTATTATTATTATTATTATTATTATTATTATTATTATTATTATTATTATGGCCATGTATGTTTTTTATGTTTCCATTCTGAAATTTTTATAGTGTTTTAATCTTTGATTAAGCCATTGTGCATGCTGGTGCTATTGGATATTCGAATAGAGGTCTTATCGGACTTTTGTAGAGATTAATTATTATGTTTTTATTCAATAGTTTGAAACGTTTTAATGTTCCTTTTCGGTGTTTTTCCAGTTGGACTTTTTGTTTGATATGGCTGCTTATGCCAGTTTTTTTTTTTATATAAAAAGACCAAGAATTTTAACTTGGTTGTTAAATGGAATATTTATGTCGTTTACTGTTATCGGTGCTGGTATATTTTTTGATACTGATAAGAGTTGAAATTTGTTGCTATTTTATTTTATTTTCCATTTATTTTCGTAATCATAATTTTTTTTCAATCTTTCTTTCTGTTTTTGTTTTCAAAAATCTTGCAATTTGTACAATGCATTATTACTTGTATTATGTCATCTATATAAGCATAATCTATGGCAATATTCGGGATAGCCTTTATCAGTATATTTCTCCATCTGAGCTATGTATGGTGTCTCTTAAGCTTCGTCGTTGTCTAGTCTGCTCTTCAAGCTTCGGGCTCGTCGAATCGCCATATTCTTATTAGCAGGCAGAGGAGTAGAGTCCTTGAAGCTTGGCCACGTACTTCCCACCTTGATGCTGTGTCGTTTTATTCATGGTGGCTAAGAATCTCTTATCCTCTAGGGAATCTTCCACTCTGGAAAGTGATTCCTTTTCGAAGAAATCTTGATTAAAGTGACTCTGCAGTAGCTCTGTCAAGTCTTGAGTGTCGAATTTTCGATGACCATGATGCACGGGTGAGACATCCGATGCAGACCGGTCTCCAGTAGGACCAAAAGCCACCCAACCAAGCTTGGTTCAGTAGGCGGATGGCTCTTTGGCAGTACTGTGTCGTTGCTCCAAAATGACTCTGTTAAGGGTCGTGTCTAACCTGATCACGAGCTCGACCTGTTCGTGATCCATTAGCATGCTTTGCAGCTCTATATTTGCCATATGTGGCCATCTCTCTAGCAAGTCCAAAGGCATTAGGTAGTCCGTCGATACGTTAATCTTGTCAATAACAAAGACTTCTTTTACTCGCTCTTCCTCCTCACCTCCGTTGATGTTACCAAGGGTGAGTTAGACCACTAACTTGCAGGCGAATGTACCGGCCTTTGTCACCATGGTCTGGTTGCAAGGCCTTCCCATTAAACCTAGCCAATATATAAGGCTCCTTACAGCTAACGTGGGTGCCTCTCCTCCATCTATGAAGCTGCTTGTAGTGCAGGTTCCGTTCATCATGACTGGGATGAGCTTCAACATTGTACGACCATCCGGTCGTCGGTCAAGGGATATGGCGTGCCCCGTCGTTACAGGAGTCCCAGACTCTGGAGTGGTTTCTGTGTTAGTTCTATCAGACGGTGCACTGCTAGTCCTCTCGGGCCCCACTTTAGGCTTGTCAGATGTCTTGGACAAAGTTGCCCTCTTGGAGTTCGCACTGTCCCTTGGAGGGGTCTTCTTCACATAGTGCAAGAGCATGTGATGCGTCCCCAAGCCGCACTTACCACATATGGATTCTTCTTCACAGGCTTTGTGATTATGTGTGACCTTTAAGCATCTGAAGAAGAGTTGGGCATCCACCACAGCATTCCAGCGGTCATCCAAATTCAGGCTTTGGAATCGGTGGCACGACTGAATTCTGTGCTTATCTTTCTTGCAATAAACGCAATATATCCCATTGTCAGAAGGAGAGCTGTGGTGAACGGGCAAGGATTTAGATTTAATCGGCATGCTCGTGC
Organism: Palaemon carinicauda; assembly: GCF_036898095.1. Classification (NCBI taxonomy): domain Eukaryota; kingdom Metazoa; phylum Arthropoda; class Malacostraca; order Decapoda; family Palaemonidae; genus Palaemon; species Palaemon carinicauda. The sequence goes on along the minus strand of NC_090759.1, from coordinate 8,258,836 downwards.
TCTCAGGTTTACTATTGGAGGGACGACGGTCGCACTTGTAGTACTTCAGATCTTTAGCAACCAGTGCCTGTCTCTCCACAAAGGTTATCAAGGCTGGAAGCTTGTGTTTGTGTTCCAGGTACTTGGAAACCCATCTTACCCAGAGAGGGTATGGAAGCTTTTCCACTATCTTTCTCTTAGTTTCTTGCAGGTCATTCCTGGTGTAAATTGCACCCTTCTTTAGGTAAGAAGCGTAGTTCATTTAACCTTCGCTATCACTCGCTGGGATTTCCTTCCTTTCGAGAAGCATACGAATAAAGGCATCGGTAGCATCGACTTCTCTGCCATAGAATTCACTCAGCTGCTTCCAGGCTTCATCATACCCTATTGTCGGTGGCAAGTGTGAGCAGTGTTCAACCATGTTTCTTGTAGGCCCATCTAGGATATGATACAGGTGGATCTCAATGTGCCATTTGAAGGACATCTTGAACCAATTAAATTTGGTGAAGTCGCCTCCAAAGCGCTTAAGTTTAGTAGGTGGTAATAGCGATGTCCGCGCCAACTCATTGTTGCTTAAAAGTGCAATTGAGTACCTTAAACACTTGCAAGTTGCTGGCAAAAGGGTCAGTGACAGAGGGTTCAAACGTGGCATGTCGTGGTGCGAAAGGACTTGAGGTGGGATCCAATGGCCGTGAGAGGACTTCCATGTGTGTAGAATTGGATTCTGGTCTTCTTGTATGGTCTACTGGGTCCATTGTCCACATAGCACTTGGGTCATTCTCGCGGTGGTGGGCGACACAGCCTCCATTGTTCGATCCTCGACTCCTGTTCAGTCTCCATGGCCTTTATACTAGGTACTTTCATGCTTCCGGCATGTGAAGACACTTCCAAACCACATCGAGACTCTTCTGCCTCCGATCTAATTTCGTATTCAAGTTGCAGTCCCTGAACCTCGAGCTCGGCTTCCAGCAATGCAGCTTCTTCTAGTAGCCAGATCCTCGACATCTCTCTGAGCAGCAAGTTCATCAGCTTCAGCTTTCTTCTTGGCTGCACGTTCTTCTGCTTCTAAGCGTGCCTTCAGTTGAATCTTGACTAAGTTAGCTTGCGCTTCTAAGAACTTTCGGCAGACCTCGCTTGTGTCACTCTTGGATGACGTTCTTGATTTTGATTAACTCCCTAACATGTTGACGATCTTCTCAGCTTGCAGTCAACGTCTGAAAAAGATTCACTTCTTGAAGTCAGGTTACAATCAGCCGTCTGAGACCTACTCTTGTGGAAAGATCTAAAACTGTAGAACACCGGAGAGTGGTTCACTCTCTTGGCTAAAGTTCTAAGTTACTGGTGCCCAGGTCTTGAAACTCACGTCTTCTATAATTACATGTATATCAGACGAGGTTTTAGCTGCGCACAAAAAGACAGCTCGTCAATAAAAAAAAAATACAGCAATGGTACTGGATTACATTAATCATAATTGGATTCATTACTAAATAAATACAAGTCAATAAAGAAAATACACCAATGGTACAGGATTACATTAATCACAGTAGGGTTCATTACAATAAATAACAGACTTGCATCTTTTCCCAAGGCCAATTCTATTGCAGGTTCAGTTCAAGAGAACATTCACAGATGGTGCTGTTAAACACCTGCGAGTGATTTTTTGTGGAGCCAAATGTGCGATTAGTCCTTCACACACGGAGAGATACTTCTAGATCACCATGTCAGTCAACAAAGCAAGGCGAGCG
>NC_090759.1:8217112-8252112 GCF_036898095.1 Palaemon carinicauda | reverse complement strand
ACAAAGTCAGTCTCTTTCTCTGACTATTCTATTGAGTCAATCTTTCTCTCTGCTTATTCTAGTCCCTCTCTTTCTTCTCTCTCATTTGTCAGTCTGTCCGTGCGATTTCAATTCCCCACGAGTTCGTTCACTCTTCGTTCCATTTGTCTAAATTCCACATTTTCTGCCAATCGTTTTCGAACACGACACGACACCCATTGTATAAAAGCGCCTTCTCCCACACCAGGTTGTATGGGAGGGCAAAATTAGTTTTCTGGGGTTCATTGGGAGGTTGCCTGATAGAGGTTGAATTTATTTGGGATTTCTGGTGGATTCTGAAAAAAACAAAATAGGTGGGTGAGTTCGTTGTCGAAGAAAGAAATGCTCGATAACTGAATTTCACTATTTTCGCTTATTCGGCTTATTTTCTAAACTCCTCACCGATAGCATACAAAGTATGTACATCTAATTAGCTAAAGTCAATTTTTTTTAGTAAGGTAGATTTGCACCGACTCGCAGGGGTGCCCTTTTAGCTCAGAAAAGTTTCTTGATCGCTGATTGGTTGGACAAGATAATTCTAACCAATCAGCGATCAGGAAACTTTTCCGGGCTAAAAGGGCACCGCTGAAAGTCAAGTGCAAATGCGCCTCATTAAAAAAGACTGACTATAGGTGGCCTGGAATTTTACAAACCGAACAATTAATACTCAGAGTTGTAAATAGTAAATTGTTACTAGCAAAGTTCAAGTCAAAGCAGTGCAATATGAGTATTATAGTTTGCTATGGCCCAACAAATGATTCCCCTGAAGAAAGGAGAGATGAATACTATGAAGATCTGCAGAGGGTAATAGATGAGATCCCTGCGAGAACTATGAAAATTATGATTGGCGACTACAGTGCTAAAGTTGGAAGAGGTAATCAAGAGATAGAGAATGTGATGGGTGTTGAGGGTCTTGGCGAAGTTGCGAATTAAAATGGAGCACATTTCATAAGTTTCTGTTCAGCAAACAATCTTTTCATTGGAGGTACTCCTTTTTAACACAAGACCATCCACAAGTATACATGGACTTCACCATGTGGCAATTACAAAAATCAGATAGATCTAATTGCCATTAATAAAGAGAGAAGGAGGACGCTGAGAAATGTAAGAAGCTATAGACGTGCAGATATTGATAGTGATCACCAGCTCCTCATTGCCACACTGAAATTAAAACTGAAAGCACCCAACAGAAAGATGGATAGAATACCTAGGTTTGATACAACTAGGCTTTTATTAGAAGAGCACAGAGACACCTTTGCAATTGAAAGTAGGAATGGATTTGCAGTCTTAGAGACATTAAGAGACGAAGAAAAGAAAATTAATAAAGAATGGTGTGATATTAGGAACATATATCAGTCAGCTGGTAATGAAGTCTTGGGACACGCTGTTACATGGAGAAAGCCATGGATATCAAATGATACTTGGAATACTATAAAAAGGAGACAAAGACAGAAAATAATTGTTGAAAGGTAGAGCATGCTACGTATTCAAGTATTGATAGTGAAGTCAAAAGAAAATCCAGGAAGGACTTGAGAGAATATTTAGAGAGTAAAGCAGATGAGGCTGACAAAGCTATGAATTCAGGGAGTGGCTATGGTGTAAGAATTGCTCATAGAATTATTAATGAAATCTCCACGGAGGAAGAGAAGAAGATATACCCACCTGAAAGAGAGATGGATCTGTTATAACAACCGAAGATGAAGAAAGGCAACGTTGGATGATACACTTTAGTGAGGTCATGAATAGGATATATGAAGGGAATAATTTGATTGATATACCTGAAGCTAATGAATATCTTGATGTGCCCATGAATGAACTCAGTGTGTTTGAAGTCGAAGCTATTTTCAAAAAACTAAAGAGATGGAAAGCCCCTGGATACGAAGGAATAACTGCCGAGATGATACTGGCCGAAAATGAAGTGACTCCCAGACTACTTACAAGATTATTTTGTAGAATGTGGCATGAAGAGGCAAAACCTGATGAATGGGAGTTAGGAGTGTTGGTGAAAATAGCAAAAAAAAAAAAGGAGACCTGGCTGATTGCAATAATCACAGAGGCATAACACTTACGTCAGTTATTATGAAAATATATAGTGTGCTTATTCTAAAGACACTGGAGAGAAAGATTGATGAAAAGCTGAGAGATGAACAAGCTGGATTTAGAAAAGGTAGAAGTTGCACTGACAAAATTTTAATTTTGAGACATGTACAGCAATACGTAGAATATAGAAATCCCCTTTTGATGACATTGGTGGACTATGAAAAATCCTTTGATAGTGTGCACCGGACAATTTTGTGGAGAGTTCTGCGCTATTATGGAATTCCCCTTAAATATGTAAATTTGATTAAGTCTACTTATGAGCATAGCAAGTGCAAAGTTAATGTTAGTGGAATCTTATCAAATGAATTTCCAGTGAATAGCGGAGTACTCCAAGCGAATGTTTTGTCACCTATGTTGTTTATCTTCCTCATGGATTTTGTAATGCGTCGAACAGTCAGAGAAGGATTGGACTGGATTGGTGACAGGAATTTAGGAAACCTAGAGTATGCTGATGATGCTGTCCTTGTTAGCAAAACACCACAGGATTTGCAATGCTTGCTTACCAGAATGCATGAAATATCACACGAGGTTGCGCTCAAGATAAATAGAAGAGACAGAGATGATGAGAATGGAGTGTCATTGGAAGGAGAAAGGATTAATGAGGTAGCATCATTTAAGTATCTAGGAACTATGATCTCCAATACAGGGTCAATAAAATTAGACTATAGTGAAATATTAAAAAAAAAAAAATCGGACAATGGGTAGGTTAAGTAAAATTTGGAAATCAAATCGCCTGAAATTACATATAAAAAGCAGACTATATATCAGTTTAGTATGATCGGTGTTACTCTATGGACATGAGTCATGGTATGACAATGAAACAATCTCCAATAGATTTAGTAGATTTGAGAACAAAGCCCTCAGAAGGACATTAGGAGTTAAATAGCAGGACAGGATTAGGAATGAGACTATAAGAGAGAAAACTCGAGTGCTGTCTGTGGATGAGATCATGATGAGGGGTAGATGGAGATGGTTTGGGCATGCTCTTAGCACTCCCCAAGAGAGATTAGTTCACCAAATATTTAGCTGGGCTCCACATGGCACTAGAAGAGTTGGAAGACTCAGGCCTACATGGCTGAGGACTATGAAGCGCGAAGTAGGAGATGATGAATGGAGAAGTATTGAAATCTGGCGAAATATAACCGAGGCCCTTTGCATCAAGAGGTGTAGGAGGAGATGATGACGATGATATTAGGCTTTTGTGACAGCTTTTCTCTATTGTAGGCAGCACATTGACGCCACTAAGACAATCGCCTTCAATGTTTTTATATATATATATATATATATATATATATATATATATATATATATATATATATATATACACATGTCTGTTTGTGTGTAATATCATGTCGTTTTCCCTAACTTGGATGGTTTAGGTGAACACGCACAGACATTGTCACATTCATTCTTTAATTGGCGAATCATGGATGTAGTGCCACCAATGAAGTTACACTTCCATAACATTAGTCGCTTCATACACATACACAGAATGCTCATTTGCAGCTTAAGCTTCCTCATTCATCTCTACAAACCTTTTAAGGCCTTCTTTTTCCATTACCTCATAGATTATACTCTCTTTTCACTAGCCCATATTCGTTCATTCTTCTCACATGACCAGACCATCTCAACATACTTAGATGAAACCTTTCACCTGTGCTAGATTTTTTTACCCCTTCATCGTATCTCCACATTTTTCCTCCTTTCAATTCTGCTCACATTGCATGTTACAAAAATTGCTTATCAGCTTTGCTTTGTAACCCTATCCACATTTCCGTTTTTATAAAGGATAGCCTGCTCAACAATCCACTCATTTATTCCAACGTTGGCTTCCAATCACAGTTCAGTTCAAGTCTCTTGCATGGACTCTGCTACCTTTCTTGCTTCTCCTATTTTACCTCTTCTCGCACCTTATCGTCATGTCTTTACATTTTTCTTTCATTTCACCATCTACGTTGACTCTTTAATCCATCATTCTCATTTCCAATTAACCTGATTACATTTCTCTTCTTTACATAATATTCACAACTTTATTGGAGATATTTTCGAAATCATTCCAGATTCTGTAATTTCTCTTCAGTTTCAAAAATCCTTATTGTACCAACTGCAAATATTAATTATTTCAAATCCTAATCACAATTAATGTTTTTTTGTACCACAGCGATACTTACGAAGCAACACTGCTGTCTCCATATATTCTCAACACCCTACTAGGTTCATATATGAAAAATACAACCTTCTTTCCACTATTCAAAACCTCTGACATGACTCTTTCATATCAAACACTACCAAAAATTTTCCCTCTCAGTTCTTGTGTTACCTGTTTCAATTTCTCATTTAAAATCCTACCATGTGTACCTTCCTTGATATACTAAGTGCCGTAACGCTAGTTCCGTTTATTCTTTACAGGTACCTTTTTCGCCTTTAGTTTAATCAATGTATGTATGTGTAAATACACACACTCTCATATATATATATATATATATATATATATATATATTTATATATACAGTATATATATATATATATTATATATATATATATTATATATATATATAAACATATGTATATATATCCCTTCTTGAGTGGGGATACGTTAACGCGGCGAAAGTGTTTGTGTATCACCATGATCATCCAAGCTGTACTAATCAGGATCAACCATACTAGGTTGGTTTACTATGAGCGATCAGACAAACGTCTCCCACCATCACTAATCTGTAATGGCTAGTGTGGTGATGAAAACTGGCCAATCCCTAGACATGAATAAGGATATGTCTGAGGCCTTTGACCTGCAGTGGACTAGAAACGTGTTATATATATATATATATATATATATATATACATACACACACACACACACACACATATATATATATATATATATATATGTAATAAATGAAATAGTTGTTATTACATGTTTAAAACACATGACGTAATATGTCATTTTGGATGAAGATGCTAGCCGTGAGATTTGCTGTAGTCATGTAAAATCATAAACAGGATGCACTATGCAGCCTCGGCAATGTAACGTTTTTCTTAAACGTCAACACCAATGCATCAGTGTGTGAAAGATTGTGACGTCACCGGATACAGGTGTCTTCCGAGAAAGAATGTAAGTTTCCACATTGTGTTTAAAATGCTACGTCAACTAAGCATACGATATCTGTGATATCGATAATTTAATCAGTTCATATCTATACTTCACCAGAATTGGTCATCCGACCAAACCAGCTCCACTCCTATGATGGAGATGTTTAACTCTGTTGTTTTTAGAGAATAAATACTTTTAAAGCTAATAAGATGAACTTCGTTATCCAGCCTTAACATCTTAAACAACACATACTCAATGTGTGCTTATAAAAGTAGCACACTAATATATATATATATATATATATATATATATATATATATATATATATATATATATATATATATATATGTATATATATATATATATATATATATATATATATATATATATATATATATATAATATGCTGAATAGTGGGATTGCAATAAGTGAGATATAGGACGTCAGAAATTATTTTTTTTAGGTATAAATATCTTCAGCCTAAAATTATCAGAAGTTACAAGAAAACTCCATAAATATACATAAAATATATTTGGCATTTTAAGCGTATGTACACAGAAAAAAATACAAATATTCTGATATGTACAGTGATATGTTATGAACATATAAACAGTAAGTGATTTGAAAAAAAGGATTGCATGCACCTTCGTAATACATACATTATATACATGGCATAGCCCGTTTTGTCCCACCAACATCTCTTTTACGGAAAGTCATTTCAGATTCACCCACACTGGGGCACTTGGACGTTTGCTTGTTCTCTCTTTGGATTTCTCTCGCATTTAGACATAACCGATGTATAGATGGACACAGTTATTTCTGGCACACCTAACTCCGAAGAAGTGGACCCTGTCGCACCCTTTCTGCGCGGAGAGTTCTTGTGTTTAGCCACGCCCACTACCTCCGCCATCTCTCCCTACAGTATCTGTTTCGTTAATTTCTTAGCACTACGGGTGTGACAGGGTGGACTTCCTAAGAGTGAGGTGTGCCACGGATTCTAGTGTCCAACTGTACCTACAATATCGGGCATGACGAGACTTGGCTTCACGAACAAGTCTTTTTTGAAACATACCATCAATTTGCTTGGTGATTCAATTTCAATTTTTCACTGAATGCTATTAACAAAGGCACTAGGATTCTCGCATTTGCAAACTTCTTAAAAAAATATCTTTGAAATATATATTAATAATATGTAGATGTTGTTAATGATTATATAAAAACACGAGTCTTTTGATATTCATTACTGGGCCTTTTCAGGGTTTCGTCAGACACCGAAAATGTAAACCTGTAAAAATACTAATTAATTAAAAAATTAAAGTCTTTTCGGTTGAATCACTTCAATATATGGTAAGCAATATGGAGTGATAACATTTGATGTCATATTAACACTAATCTTTGGAATTCGTTCAAGAGCGTGACTCGAGCAAAACATTTATAAAAAACTGAGTAGATCATATCTACTAGAATGATTGAATGAAATCTATACTTCGTGTTTTAAGAAAAATTCTTTTAAAAGTTTCTTCCACTTCTTTTTTTGGATGTCTTCTGATTTTCTTTATCAGTTCATTTGACATTTGTTTAAAATCAAGAGAGACAATTCTTTCCGAGGGAAAGAAATCCTCAGGCGGGAGGCTCAGACATGCGTGGCAAGTGTGCCCTGGAGCATTTGAGTCTTCGGAGAGGTGATGTACTGCGCAGGATTGACGGGGATGCCAAGCCGTGGCACCGTTGAGGTGAATGTGCTGACACCCAGGCCGCCGTTGCTCCTTGAAGAAGGCTGCAGTGTGAGTGGGAGGGTTCCACAGGCACCGCCCTTGAAGCTGTAATCACCAAGGGTGCTGGTAAATCCGGGCAAGATGCCGAAGGCGCTATTGTGCTGAGTGTCCTGGGGGCTCCTTCTCTCGTAATCGCTGTACCTCGGGTAAAAACCTTCGCTGAAACGCTGGCAAGGCTCCACGCCCGAGGTGCCCACGAGGTTGCCGAAGCCGTTGTGAGTGTCCGTAAGGAAGCCTCTGGTGGGGGAAGGGGTGTGGTGCTGCACGGGGGAGGGGCTGGCGTGGTTGTCGCAACCAAGACCTCCAGTTGGGCTGATGTGTCCGTTCTGCAAGTCAGATTACATGAGATCCTGTCTATCATGTTTTGATGTCTCGATAAATGCACTTACTTTTGAGAGAGAGAGAGAGAGAGAGAGAGAGAGAGAGAGAGAGAGAGAGAGAGAGAGAGAGAGAGAGAGAGAGAGTGAGAGCTTAGGTTCAATTGGACACTGGAATTCCTGACACACTTTGCTTAATGTTTTGCACCCTGTTATACCGTTACTGCACGGCGAATAACCAAATAGATAGCGTAGGGGAGAGATGGCAGATGTGGTGGGCGGGTCTAAACACAGGAACTCGCAGTGCAGTAAGGGTGTAGCTGGGTGCACTTCCTGAGAGCGAGGTATGCCAGGAATTCCTGCGTCCAATTGTACGTCCAAGGAGAGTCTATGAAATTTAGGAATTGAAAGGCCAATCAATTTCTGGGGTTTCAAGCTAGCATACAGTAGTGTTAAAAACATTTGAATATGCAATCTCAGCGACAGACTACTTCACTGAACTATTAAAAACTTATTTAAAATACCAATTTCTAATCTATAAAATACTAGAACAAATTGACAACGTAACAATAAAATCTATAGCAATTCTGTGGTTTAATTGAAGAGAAGGTGGATGTTACACTACTAAACACATGCACAGAAAAAGTGTAAGCATATATGATTGTATTTGTATATGCATATGTATGTATCTAGTATCCAATGAGTTTTTAACTTCTCAATTCCATAACATTTCTGGATAAATTTTCACTGAAAATCCCGTATTTCAAATTCGGAAATGAAATAAATTTCAATTTAGAACTGGAACTGTGAACTCTCTTAGCCAAATTCTAATTCAAGAGTTCTCAAAGGAAAAAAATATATGACCAAGTTATCAACACACCTAAAAATTAAAACATGTTTCAATATACGTAAAAATGCGTGTCTGTATTTTTCTATCTGCGTTGTATGAATGAGAGGAGAACACACCCACTTGCCCAAACTCGAGCCACCCACCATTTTCACAGGGACCGCCGCAAAGGTGTCAGGGAAGATATATGGGTTAGCAGAGTTGAGGTACTGGGGTGTGGAGGGCTGTTCCACCCCTTCGGTTTCGCCCCAGCCTTCCAGTTCGCCTTCCTTGTTGCTCATCGAAGATCCAGTCCGTTGGTCGAACTCAACCTGGTGAGGCACAAGTGAGTGGTTCATTAAATGAAGCTAATTCATTTTTACGTTCAAACAAATCACCACCAAATTGCAGCTCTTAAATATTTAACTTTTACTGCTTTGTAATACAATACAGTACTTGCATTTCTATTTAAATGCCTACTTTTCTACTAGTATCTAAATAGAACTCTTAAACGCTTACTTTTTTACTTGAATCTAAATACAGCTCTTAATTGGTTAATTTCCTAACTGAATGTAAATTGCAGTTCTTAGATGCTTATTTTCTATGCTTACTTTTCTACTTGTATCTAAATACTGTTTTTAAATGCTTACTTTTCTACTAGTATCTAAATAGAGCTATTAGATGTTTACTTTTTCCACTTGACTCTAAATAGAGCTCTTGAATACTTTTCTACTATTATCTAAATAGAGCTCTTAGATGCTTACTTTTCTACTTGAATCTAAATAGAGCTCTTAAATGCTTACTTTTCTGCTAGTATCTAAATAGAGCTCTTAGATGCTCACTTTTCTACTTGAATCTAAATAGAGCTCCTAAATGCTTACTTTTCTACTTAGTACTAATAAAAGATCTTTGATACTCACTGCACGTTCCCCTGCATAGACTGGAATTCGTAAACAAGTAATGAAATTCGATACGAACTTACCTTCAAATCCGATTCATTTGCCGACGAATTCTGATCATTTGCCTGAAGACCAACTGTCTTTTCGGGTAGACCATAAGGTTTTCCACCTGTCAAGGAAGAAGATGAGATTAATGAGAGCAAATTACATTATTCAGACTAGAGACACAAGAATGATTGATGTTGTTGATGAAGTTCTCATTATCACAGACTTTAGTTTAAGAATACACGAAGGATGGAGAAACTATTACTGAAATGATAAAGGAAAATGACCTTATAGTGTGGTAGGGAGAAAGACTTTATTGAACTATTTAAACAAATTCACTATAACAATGAATCAAATATGAATTTAGCGGGTTTAGAAAATTACTGGTCAGAACACAAAATAATAAAGGAAAACTTATAGTGTCTTCTAACAAATATCATGTTTGAATTAGTTAAGAAGCCAAAATAAATAATAAGCAAAAGTTCTGTAATGATTCCAGTGAAGATGATAAAGATGTGCAAGGTAACACTTCTGTAGTACTCTGCTGCGGATAAGCGTCAAGAGTAATTGTGTACCAAAATAGGCCTATAAATAATTGGCCAATTGTGAGACACCTACAATTTACACAAGATTTATTGCCTTTAGTACACACAATAAAGTAGGTGATAATGATGATCGAACTGGTGATAATGTGTGACCATCTCTTGGGATCATGAAGTATGGATGACTGTATTAGAGTAGGCCTATGCATATCTAGACATTTTGATACTGGAACTTGACTTTTTAAAAAGTACAATGTATACTAAGAATTGTTTTAGTTACCTTTTTTTAATTATACTTCAACATAGCACTGGAATTTACCGTTTTACATCAGAATGATGATGAAAATGTATTTTTTTGACAAAGTAACATACAAATGTATATTGGAAATTAGATAAATAACACGCCTAATTAGAGAGAGAGAGAGAGAGAGAGAGAGAGAGAGAGAGAGAGAGAGAGAGAGAGAGAGAGAGAGATCATATAATAAACTAGAGAGGGCTAAACTTACAAGGTAGAATAAAATGAAAATACAGAGTAATAGACAACTCACCCTTTTGAAAGAGGAAGTTTATAGAATTTTGGAAAATAGGATGGATTTTGAAAGATGGCAGATTTCGATGGAATAAGAATCAAGATGACCTACCCTTGTGCCTCGAAGCGTTCTTTTTGGCACACATGATGACTATCATGGCAACAACGAGCACCAACATCACGCCTCCCGTTACTCCACAGACTAGTAGTAATAGGGGGAGAGTTTCTGTGGACAAACACGTGAAAATATATGATATTTTACTTATTCTTTGATATCATGATATCTATTTCAATGTTGTTACTGGCGCAAAATATCTTATTTGAATTGTTCATTACTTCTCTTATAGTTTATTTATTTCCTTGTTTCCTTTTCCTCACTGGGCTACTTTTCCTGTTGAAGCCCTTAGGCTTATAGGATATGTTTATCCAAATACAGTTGAAGATTAGTTAATAATAATAATAATAATAATAATAATAATAATAAGTCTTCAGGCACTTTAGATGGAGAATTTACTAATATGTATTTTAAAGCTAAAACTTATTGTCAATTCAGTTGTGAAAGTAAGTTATTAGGGTAAACCCTTTTTGATATACGTACAGCAGGACACATGAATTCTTGGCACAACTTAACCTTGAGGAAGTACACCCGGTTACACCATTTCTGCGCGGCGAGTTCATGTGTTTAGCCCCCCCTACCTCCTTTGCTATCTGCTCTTTACACGGGTTTGTTACTCGCCACGCAGTACGGGTATGATAGGAATTCCTTTGTCTAAGTGTTCGTGTGTCTTAGATAATTACAAATATTGCTAATTACAAACATGCTGTAGGTTAACAACATGATTTAACAGAAAGTACTTTAAAGCTTAAATTGCCTGCTTCATCCTGAATTTTATTTTCTATTTCAACTTACTTCAAAATAATCTGCACCAGCTTATTGATTTTCATACAAAGCTGGAATTACACACAGATTAACTTCAAAACATAGGAAATTACTTAGGATTAATTAATATAAGTACTGTGATGTAATATTCCCACGTTAAAAGTTACTAGTTACAAAAACTAAATACTTCGGATTAATATAAGTACAGTGATGTAATATAACTTCATTAAAAACTATATACATTTTACTCGGATCGACTACCTCCTTCTTCAGGGAAACTAACGATGTATATATATATATATATATATATATATATATATATATATATATATATAATATATATATATATATATATATATATATATATATATATACATACATACATACATACATACATACATATATATATATATATATATATGTATATATATATATATATATATATATATATATATATATGTGTGTGTGTGTGTGTGTGTGTGTGTGTGTGTATGAGTACTTACTCCTCTTGTCCAGCAAGATCTCTGCCACATCAGTACCGTATTCATTATGGACGGAACATTTGTAAGGGCCGAAGTCTGTCACTTTGGCATCCCGGATGACTAGCGTGTGTCTGACGCCCTTGGCTGTGATGTCCTGCACCTCTTCGAAGCGGGATTCGTCTGCGAATTACATTAAGTAGTGAGTAGATAAGTAAAGGACAGGAAGTAGCGAGTAGGAAAGTAAAGAACAGTAAGTAGTGCGTAGATAAGTAAAGAAAAGCGAGTAGTGAGTGGGAATGTAAAGAATGGTATGTAGTGAGTAGGAAAGTAAAGAATTCTCTTGTGTACATGATTCATTGGCTGCACAGTGTATAGCAATTCTCTTGGATATTTTGGACGGTCGTATCTTTTAACTTGATGGCTTATTGCACATGTTTTAAACTCTATTCTAGCTTTAATAGGCGCTCAGTGTAATTCAATTATTATAGGAGTAGTAAGTAGAGAGTAGGAAAGTAAAGAATAGTAAGTAGTGAGTAGGAAAGTATAGTAAGTACTGTAGTGAGTATGAAAGTAGAGCAGAGTAAGTACAGTAGCGAGTAGAAAAGTAAACAATAATAAATAGTGTAGTAGAGTAAAGAATAGTTCAATAATGGTGCAGAAATAAAATGTTGGGAATGTTGAAAATAAACTAAAGACAAGAAAAGTCATGGTATACAACATCTAATATTAAAGTATTTATTATCAATTTTTGGAATAAAGTGTTTACCGAATAATGTAAACAACGAAATCCAAATAATATAGAGCTCACAGGATTATCTACAGAACTCAAATAGAAAGATTATTCTACAGCGGCAATTATAAAGTTAATGATGTCGTAAGGACAAAATGTTGTCAATGTATCTGTTGGATGCAAAATAAAAAAAAGATGAAAAGAAAAGTGGTGCAGCCAATTACAGCTTAAACACGACAACATGAAACAGCCAGTTAAAGACTAAAGGACGCAGTCTTGCGTGAGGAGACCGACTCACATCTTTATTTGTATTTCCTCTCATTTCAAAAGATGAAACAGTCGCTTTAATATCGAAATCTACACATGCAAAAACCGACCCTTTTTTTTCCTACTCTCTGCTGTTTCCATTTTGAGCCAAATAAGTAAAAGGACTTAGAGGTTTTAAATGCATAGCTAAGTTAGTCACTCTTGTGTCCATAACAAGAGAATCAGGGACAATCGTGTTACAATGAGTAACTAGATGGGTACTTAGTAGAGAGCATGCCTTTGCCACGCCAAAAAGTCTTATTTTGCTGTGAACTCCATTGCGAACTTGTACCCAGATGTATTTTCTTCAAAACCTAATGGATTTGTCCTTGGGTCATACCCTACATATCCACCAAGTTTCGTTGAAATTGGTTCTCTGGTCTTTGCGTAATGTTGTTTACAAACAAAACACAAACTAACAAAATAATTGCCATTTACTTAACATTGCGATTACCTTCAAATTACTGCTGCGTACTCGTACTTTGATGTAATTTATTCACATTTTTCTACAGATTCATCCTTGGGTCAAACCGAACATGACTATCAAGGTTAGTCAAAATCAGTAAGGTGGATTTTTATGAAAAGTTGCTCACAAACACACAAACAAATAAATAAACCAAGACACAGACGACAGAGGTGAATACATACAATTCGCATCTTTGATTTTGGCGAATAAATAAACTACATATACTAAAAAAAAAAAAAAAAAAAAAAAAAAGGGTTTTCCCCAAAACTCCATCTTACCTAAATCTACGAGTTTTCCATGATGAGTCCAAGTGACGCTGATAGAGGGAGCTGGGGCGGCCGCGACTATGCATTCCACGAGGACAGTTTCGCCTTGGTTTCCCCATTGTTCCCTCTCGCTGATGATGCGTGGAGGACCCTACAATCACAATAATAATTCTAATTATAATAATAATTCTAATGATGATTATTTTGATTAGGTTAATAATATTACCAATTTAATAAATAATAATTAAAAAAATAGTAATATTCTCAATACACAATAATTCTAATAGTTTTCACAATAATAATAATTTCGATGGTTTAAAAAAGTAATAACAATTTCAAAAACAATAATCTTAATAATTTTGATAATAATTGTAATTATAATATTAACAATTTCATAAATAATAATAATAATAATAATAATAATGATGATGATGATGATGATGACGATGATGATGAAGATGATGATGATAATAAAAATTAAAAAAACAATAATGATAATGATAATAATAATAATAATAATAATAATAATAATAATATAGCAATGAATGACATTTACGAGCGGTTCATTTTAATCTTGTTTTGATAGTGTTTTTTCTTTGATCCCTTCAGACATGATTCACGGGGTATGTTGATGAAGATAGGCGTTGAAGGACATTCGTAAATGACAGATTTATTTATAAATTGTTGTTTGATTATATTTTCGTTCGTGTAATAGACTGGAACGAAGGTAAAAATATGAAGGGTATGTTTTGAAGTACTTTTAAAAGCATTGCTATCTTAAACACTTTATATATATATATATATATATATATATATATATATATATATATATATACATACATATATATATATATATATATATATATATATATATATATATATATATATGAATATATATATGTATATATATAAATAAACATATATATATATGTATATGTTTACATATATATGTATATATATATATATATACATATATATATATATATATATATATATATATATATATATATATATATGTGATTTTCCATTGAACGAGAAGGCCAAATGTATGAGAACATCCAAAGAACAGTTGGGTACCGGAAATCTTGGAACACTTCGCTCTGACTTCGCTCTGACTTCGCTCTGAGGAAGTGCATCTAACCAGACCCTTACTAAGCGGCGAGTTGCTGTGTTTAAGCAACCCCTCCCCCCTATCTCTCCCTACACTATCTGTTTGGTTATTCACCGTGAAGCAAGGGTGTGGTAGGGTGCATGTCTTCGAAGCAAGGTGCATCAGAGACTCAAGGTCCAACAGAATGACACCAACCAAAATTATCATTACCAAAAGCACGAAACTGGAAGGTCTATAAAGACATTGGAGTACCTTCAAGAATATCGTAGCAGTGGCCGAAACGTCAGCAAAGCCATCCACCTGGGCAACGCACTGATAGGCTCCCACGTTGCTCCTGCTGGCAACCACATGGAGCTGAGGTCCCTCTCCGACTAGCCTATCGTCCTTGATCCAGACAATGTCTGGTTCTGGACTGGCGTCCACCCGGCACTGCAGGGTGACATTCTCGCCTAGTCCAGCGTATTGGTCAGTGGGCACATGCTCGAATTTTGGCTCATCTGTGGGAGAGGAAAGGGGGGATATTTATCTAGGATCGTTTGGTAAAGTAAAAGGATAACATGAATATTATCTCATTTGTAATAGAAAAAAAAAACATCTGAATTAAAGTTTTGCAAAAAAGGAACTTAGGTTATTTGCAATATAAACACACTAGAATTCAGGATCTGAAAAAAGTACAAAATAAAATTTTATTCATCCGTAAAAATATGGCAAAATGAATTTAGATGAATCTGTAAAAACATCAGAGTTCAGGCTTTGCAAGAACAAAAAAGAAAAAAAAAATGGAGTATTTGTAATAAAGTAAACATCATAATTCAGGCTATGGAAAAAAGGGGAATTTTGATTCATCTGCGAAAAAATTGATAAAAAATATTTTGAATTTATCTACAAAAAAAAAAAAAAATCCCCATGAATTTAAGAACATTTTCCTAGGGCAACGCGTGCAAATATCAAGTAATATTTTCAATTTTATGTTCATCCAAGAAGTGTTGTATTAAAACGGAAGGGTCTTCTCTCAAAATCGCAAACAGGATCTGGTGATAGATCTCCAACCATCCCCATCCCCGTCTCCCCTTGAATGATGCTGCCGCTTCTTTTTATAAGGGCAGCCCATGAATGGATGAGGTAAAGAACAATGACACTGCCCTGGTTAGCAAGACAATGAGATAAAGACTGACTATATATATATATATATATATATATATAGTCAGTGCCCAAGCCCCCTCTCCACCCAAGTTAGGATCAGGGAGGACCAGACAGGTAGACCTATAGGCTCCCCCAAATTCACCATCCTTAGCTCACAAGGATGTTGAGGTTGCAGACACTACAGGAAACTATCGAGCTTGAGGGGGACTCGAACCCCAGTACGGCAAATCACCAGACACGGACGTTTCCAATAGGCCAGCATAACTCCTTGCTCTGCAGATTGTCCCAAGCACATTCTTCGAGTGAAGTTTTCCATAATAGGTTCACTTGTTAATAACTACTTGTTCTACCCATTTCGCAACATCAATCCTTTTAAAAAGATTTCTCTAAATTGTATAAAGCGTCTGTGTTGTACGATTATACATTTTTTGCTTGCAAGGTCAACCATTCTCAGACCTTGTTCACTCTTCTCCATATTCATTTCTATTTCTACAGTAATCATCCTCTTCTTGTCTCCTTAATCAATGATCTTGGTTGCCATTGTAACGATAAAAGTAACGAAGAAACGCAAAATACATTTGCATTGTCTTGGTCGTATTCTGGGTAACTTATAAACAGGGGCGCATACAGACATACACACACACACACACAAACACACACACACATATATAAATTTATATATATATATATATATATATACTATTCTGTATATATTATATAAATATAAATATAAACATATATATATACATATATATATATATATATATATATACATATATATATATATATATATATGAGTGTGTGTGTGCGTGTGTATGAGTATCTTTTTGATGAGGATGCATGTTGCAATTCCACGTCCTACTTTACAATAACTTCGAAAAGGTCCACCACAAACCGCTTTATATAAAAGGACAAACTGATTACGCTAATGGAGAGAGAGAGAGAGAGAGAGAGAGAGAGAGAGAGAGAGAGTCCGTTGGATTTCTGAGACAGAAATCAGAGAAGAAACGGTGTTGTGGTTTGCTTTAGAGAGAGAGAGAGAGAGAGAGAGAGAGAGAGAGAGAGAGAGAGAGAGAATAAAAACGAGTGCCCGTAGGAGCGTTAATTAATTGCCTCCTTTGAGATCCTACGCTCAATGCTCAAAGCAATTTGGATTTCAACAGAAACAGAATTTTAGCGGATACAGAAGAGAGAGAGAGAGAGAGAGAGAGAGAGAGAGAGAGAGAGAGAGAGAGACGCCAATCTTAATCGCGTGCACTTAACTCTTCATCTTCTTTTTAATCAAAAGCCACCTCTCAATTCCCTAACTCTATTGCCCCATTTTTGTTCTTCCTATTTTGACTCTTATTACTCTTTTCTTGCCTTTTCTAGTTTACATATTTACTTCTTAATCACCAAATTACACACACAATAGTTTGATATCATTTTGTTACCGGAAAAAAAAGGTACAGGCAGCTTTGTTGGTCAACGTTACTCAAAGGGTCAATTCTTATAACTCAAGAGAATTTACATTACGCATGGAAAAGAAGAAGAAGAAGAAGAAGAAGAAGAAGAGGATGATGAAGAAGAAAAATATGAAAAAGGGGCTCTACTTAAAAAAAAAATGCCAATAAAAACTCTATTCAGGTCATAAACTGTCAAAAATAGAATAACATTCAGATAAAAAATCGCCAAGGGCTCAGCTTAGTTCACAAACTACCAAAAAAATTCCCTTTTAGGTCACAAATTTCGAAATAAATTTCAATATAGGTTACAAATTGGAAAAACATACTCCATTCAGGTAAAAAACCAACTAAAATCAACTTGAATTTAGATCAGAAGCTGCTAAAATTAACTCAATCTAATTTAGAGACTGCCAAATGATACTAAAGTTAAGTTATAAACTGCCCTAAGGAACTATTTAGATCAGTAACTCTCAACCAAGATTATAAGTAAAAAAAAAAAAAAAAACTGCCAAAAGAAACATTTTATGTTACAAACTCACAAAAAATCCAACCTAGGTTATAAACTAATGAAACTCCATTCAGGTAAAAATTATCTAAAAAAACCACCTTAGTAATAAACTGCCAAATAAGACTGTTTATGTAAAATTTGCCAAAATGAAATACATTTAGGAAAGAATTACAAAAAGAAAAATGCCATTCAGATTTCAAACTACCAAAAAAATACATTAAGGTCACAAACTACCCAAACAAACTAAACTTAGGTAAATTATATGGACATAAACTCAGTAAAGAAACTTTTTAGGTAAAAAATACTGCTTAAAAAGACACCATTCAGAGAGGTTGCCAAAGGAAACTCCTTTGAGGTAGAAAGTTGCCAAAGGAAACTCCTTGAAGGTAGAAAGTTGCCAAAGGAAACTCCTTTGAGGTAGAAAGTTGCCAAAGGAAACTCCTTGAAGGTAGAAAGTTGCCAAAGGAAACTCCTTTAAGGTAGAAAGTTGCCAAAAGAAACTCCTTTGAGGTAGAAATTTGCCAAAGGAAACTCCTTTGAGGTAGAAAGTTGCCAAAGGAAACTCCTTAAAGGTAGAAAGTTACCAAAGGAAACTCCTTTGAGGTAGAAAGTTGCCAAAGGAAACTCCTTTGAGGTAGAAAGTTGCCAAAGGAAACTCCTTAAAGATAGAAAGTTACCAAAGGAAACTCCTTTAAGATAGAAAGTTGCCAAAGGAAACTCCTTTGAGGTAGAAATTTGCCAAAGGAAACTCCTTTGAGGTAGAAAGTTGCCAAAGGAAACTCCTTAAAGGTAGAAAGTTACCAAATGAAATTCCTTTAAGGTAGAAAGTTGCCAAAGGAAACTCCTTTGAGGTAGAAAGTTGCCAAAGGAAACTCCTTAAAGATAGAAAGTTACCAAATGAAATTCCTTTAAGGTAGAAAGTTGCCAAAGGAAACTCCTTAAAGATAGAAAGTTACCAAAGGAAACTCCTTTAAGATAGAAAGTTGCCAAAGGAAACTCCTTTGAGGTAGAAATTTGCCAAAGGAAACTCCTTTGAGGTAGAAAGTTGCCAAAGGAAACTCCTTAAAGGTAGAAAGTTACCAAATGAAATTCCTTTAAGGTAGAAAGTTGCCAAAGGAAACTCCTTTGAGGTAGAAAGTTGCCAAAGGAAACTCCTTAAAGATAGAAAGTTACCAAAGGAAACTCCTTTTTAGGTAGAAAGTTGTTAAAGGAAATTCATTTAAGGTAGAAAGTTGCCATAGGAAACTCCTTTGAGGTAGAAAGTTGCCAAAGGAAACTCCTTTAAGGTAGAAAGTTGTTAAAGGAAACTCCTATAAGGTAGAAAGTTGCCAAAGGAAACTCCTTTGAGGTGGAAAGTTGTTAAAGGGAAATCCATATACTGCAGGTCATAAATGACCAAAGAAACTCCACTCAGAAGATAATTTGTAGAAAAAATTTCTTTCAAGTCCTTCATGGAGGAGGAAAACTGAAAGAAAAAAAAATAATAAATAAATTCAGGTAAAGAACTGCAAAGAGAAACTCCATTCAAGTCCAGAACTGGCAAAGCAAATCTACATGCAGGATGATAACTAGTAAAAGAACTTCCTATACTTGTTAAAAAATAAAGAAACGGGTAAATTAATGTCAAAAGAAACTCCATTGAAGTCACTAACTGCCAAAACAAATCTCCAAGACAGGACAAAAACTATCAAAAGAACTTCTTTTACTTGTCAAAAATGGCCAAAAGATACTCACAGTGAATAAGGATCCTGGTGACCTTTTTCGTCGTGCCAATGTCGTTGGTCACCTCGCAAGTTATGTCTTCAAGGCTGCTGTCTCGTGTGATGTTGGCTATTTCCAGCTCCGTCTGGTTGATGCCAGGAACCAGCACTCCACCTTTGTACCACCTGTCGATGTTTGATAAGAATTACGTACACAGCAGTGATGAAAATCCACCACAGTCAACTATATACAGTTTACTTACATCTATAAGAGCAGTACTGGCAGAGAGGTTTAACTTGGATATACTTTGTCAAAATTTATTTTTCATTAATTCTACAGAACTTTGATCACTCAGATTTGGTTTAGAAGTACAGCTCCCATTTGTTAATTCCTTGGTTCTAAACAGTTGCAAAAGCTATAAATGAGTATCAGTTTTGGTTTAGTTAAAGTGAAAAATGTTTATAGGTTCTATCCTTATTCCATTAAGTCTGGCTGAGAAACAAATATAAAATTGTTCATCAATCAACATATACAAACTCACAAACACATATAAACAACTTACATGGATCATCCTAAAACTGGAGTGCCACCATTTGCATTAATATCTTTGACAGAACAGTGGATATATAATGAATGTAAATATCTGACAAATATCTTAAACGTTTAATAACACTATCTATTTTGAGTTACAATGTCAAGACAGATGATGAAGATATGAAAAAAAAACCCTTACCTCATCTACTCTAATTGAAACGATATTCTATTTATCTATTAATATTATTTTTTAGAGAATTCTACCTGTAGGTGACGTCACTCGGATTTGCATCAGCTGAGCACGTGAGGATAGCGGACTGGCCATCCCGGTAACCCCTACGGTCATGGCTAATTGTAACATCAGGAGCGTATCTGACCTTTAGGTGCACCTGTAATAATAATGAAAATAATAATAGTAATAATAATAATGATAATAATGATAATAATAATAATAATAATAATAAAAGCAAATATCTGCGTACACACACAAATATATATATATATATATATATATATATATATATATATATATATATATATATATATATATATATATATATATATATATATATATATATATATATATATATATATATATATATATATGTATATATATATATATATATATATATATATATATATATATATATATGTGTGTGTATATATTCATATATGTATACAGGCACACATATTTATATGTATATAATAATAATAATAATAATAATAATAATAATAATATTAATAATAATGATGATAACAATAATGATAATAGTAATAATAATAATATCTCCCCAATAAAATACACAACAAATCTCTCTCTCTCTCTCTCTCTCTCTCTCTCTCTCTCTCTCTCTCTCTCTCATATATTCCGTATGTTTGAAGTCTAAGCTATCCTCAAAATACTAAAGAGATGGAAAGCCCCTGGTTACGAGAGAATAACGGCTGAGATGATACTAGCAGAAAATGAAGTAACCCCCAGAATACTTACAAGATTATTTTGTAGAATGTGGCATGAAGAAGCAAAATGGCAAAAAAAGGGAAGACCTGACCGATTGCAATAATTACAGAGGCATCACACTAACATCAGTTGTCATGAAAATATATCGCATGCTTATTCTAAAGAGACTAGAGAAAGATTGGTGAAAAGCTGAGAGATGAACAAGCAGGATTTAGAAAAGGTAGAAATTGTACTGACTAAAGTTTCATTTTGAGACATGTACAGCAATGCGTAGAATATATAAATCCACTTTTGATGGCTTTTGTGGACTATGAAAATGCCTTTGATAGTCTGTTCATGAGCATAGCAAGTGCAAAGTTAATGTTAGTGGAGTCCTATCAAATGGATTTCCAGTGAGCAGTAGAGTACTCCAAGGGAATGTGTTGTCAACCATGTTGTTTATCTTCCTCATGGATTTTTCAATGCTTAGAACAATTGGAGATGGTGGAGAAGGATTGGACAGGATTGGTAATAGGATATTGGCTGACTTAGAGTATGCCGATAATGCTGCCATTATTAGAAGAACATCACGGGATTTGCAGTGCTTGCTTACCAGAACGAATTAAATATCACAGGAGGTTGGGTTTAAGATAAGTAGGAGAAAAACAGAGATGATGAGAACGGAATATGCAATAGAAGATGAAATATCATTGGAAGGAGGAAAGATTTAGGGATTATTCAAGAACTATGATCTCCAATACAGGGTCATTAGAATTGGAGTTTAGTAAATGATAGAAAAAAGCAAAATCAGACAATGAGTAGATTAAGTAAAATTTGTAAACTAAATCGCCTGAAATTACATATAAAGATCAGACTATACTGTATATAAGTTTAATGAGATCTGTATCACAGTATGGACATAAGGCGTGGTATGACAATAATGCAATATACAACAGAATTATTAAATTTGAACAAAGCCCTCAGAAGGATATTAGGTGTTAAATGGCAGGACAGGATTAGATATGAAACCATAAGAGAGATTACTCGAATGTCATATGCGGATGAGATCATGGTGAGGAGTATATGGAGATGGTTTGGACATGCTCTTTGCACTCCCCAGGAGAGATTATTTCACCAATCATTGAACTGGGCTCCACAAGGCACTAACAGAGTTGGAAGACCCAGGCTTACATGGCTGAGGACTATTAAGCGTGAAACATGAGGTGATGAATAGAGAGGCTTTGAATTAAAAGTTCAAGATAGAGAAGACTAGCGAAATTTAACAAAGGCCCTTTGTGTCAATTGCTAGATATATAACTGCTTGGGTAGGGGAAGAGGGAGTAGTTATACCATGGTGAGAGGGGGTACCCCTGGAGGAAAGAGGGAGGGTGTTTATGTGTGCATATCTATCTAAATATTTAGCCGTCATTTTTAACGGGTCATATACACTATACTCAATTTTTTTAATGAGGCGCATTTGCACTGACTCGTAGCGGTGCCCTTTTAGCTCGAAAAAGTTTCCTGATCGCTGATTAGTTGGTGTCATCTTGTCCAACCAATCAGCGATCAGGAAACTTATCCGAGCTAAAAGGGCACCCCTGCGAGTCGGTGCAAATCTGCCTCCCTAAAAAGAATTGCCTATAGTAATAATAATTATAATACTGATTTAATGAATACCATTATACTGATGATAATGATGAATATTCTAACAAGAAGTAGAAAAATAGATAAAACAGTCATAAACTTAGTTTTTAAATGATTTATACAGAATTCTTGATAAATATTCACTTGGTTACTCGGTGTTTTGAGAGAAGAAAGGAAATCAACTCGGTCTTGGGTTAGAATTTTCTCGCTTGAGGGTACACTCGGCCACACTATTCTAATCTATTTCTCTTCCTCTTGTTTTATTTGAGTTTTTATAGTATACATATAAAGATATATTTTAATGTTGTTACTGCTCTTGAAATAATTTATTTCTCAAGTTCATCACTTCACTTGTATTCTATTTATTTCCTTGTTTGCTTTTTTCACTGGCTTATTTTTCCTTGTTGGAGCCCTTGGGCATTTAGCATCCTACTTTTACAACTAGGGTTGTAGCTTAGCTGGCAATTTCATTGAACAGAAATAAAAGCATTTAATTAAATGTCTGAAATATGCGATTAAACTTGCAACACGTATGAAATTTTACTTTCAAGAAATGAGACTCGTTCATTATAAGGGAAATTACAATGGTGTAATTATCACACAACAACAAGAATTAAAAAATGAAATCCTACAAAATCCAGAGCAATTTTGAGATATTTGACAGCAGTATATTCAAGTACGATACATATTTAGGATAGAAAATAAACAATGACCACTTCATTTCTCTGCAACATAAACTGAGAATATTCTCCATTACAAAACTTTCTTACAACTCGTAACTGTAAGTTCATCCAATCTCCCAGATACTCTAGAGCAAGCTGTTATCTCATTGATATCATCAGCCTTTATTCCATAGAGATTACCTCAGTTTACCTTCTAAAGAAACAATAATATTTATATCAATAACAAATGTACGCAACACATAAAAAATGACGGCTAAATATTTGGATAGATATGTATACACATGCATATGCACACAGATTGAATCCTTCCCATTCCCCCTTTCCTAAGTACAACACGGCAGTATCGACAATCTATGGGAGACTGTGGTTTCTGAGTGTACCTCTCGGGATACCCCCTCTCACTAGAGTATGACTACTCCCTCTTTCCTCTACCCGGGGGATGGGGAGACTGACCATGACCATATCTATCTATCTATCTATCTATTTATCTATCTATATATATAATTATATATATAATTATATAAATAGATATCCAGATACTTTCTCTTTATTACATAGGGGAGATTCTTTCTGAATATTCCTCGCCTGTTATTCCTTGGATATTCTCAAGAAAATAACAAACTTATCATCTAGCTTATACTAAAGAAAACACATACAACATAAAATATCCCTTTCAGAAAAATCATGCCACAGAAGAATTCTCGCCTGTCATCTTCCCTTTGCTCTCCAAAGAAACCTTACTTAAAATCTTGGTGATGTTCCTTCAATGTACGGGCTAGCACACACGGGCTAATTTTCGGTTTCGTGGCGAGAAATGAAACGAATTTATATCTGTGTATACCAGCACGCGAGCCAATTTTTTATTGGCGGAGTGTTCATTGCTTCCCTCTCCACGTTTTGGTGGCACCATGAAACAGTGGCAGCCACCACCAACTGAAAAGTGTTCCATGTGCGGGAGCTTAAACTCACCTGTGCTTTGAGTGGGTCTCGGAGTGCAGGATTGGAAGTCATGCAGGTGAACACTGCATTGTGATGCTCTCTGGCGGCGTTGAAATTAAGCGTAGATTTGGCGTTACTCCTCCGTTTGTCTGGCATCATCTCCGCCGTGTACATCACGTCCCCGAACACGGTTCGACCGACGTTGTCTTGCCACTGGATCTGAAGGAAGATTTTTTTATTACGAAGAGACCTTGGAGGAAAAGGAATGGGTGAAGGTGTTAATCATGGCATGATAAACACATACTATAACAGCAAAAACAACAAAGGCAGCTGTTTCCAGTCCACTGCAGGGCAAAGGCCTCAGAATTGTCACTATTCATGTCTGAGTTTCGCCAATTTTCATCACAACGCTATCCACTGCAGATTGGCAATGGTGGGAAATTTTCTTTTGATCACTCACCGCAAACCAACCTAGTATAGGTGTCCCTAACCTATACAGCTTTGCTGATCATGGCGATACACAAACCCTTTCACCACGTTAAGGTATCCCCACACATAAGTAAACCTATACTCAATATAAAACTGGTAAATTCACAGATTGTGTAGCATGAGGAGGATATATCTTAGTACTCAGCTTATATCTTTCTAGATAAAATATTTATGACCAGATCACAATAATTGTAAGCATAATAAGATTCCAATAAAAAACTGAAAAATTCTGATGCGAGTAACTTATATACAAATTCTTCATACATGAAAAACAAATCTCAGTCCAATAATCAGTAGACTTAATAAGGACATACAGCTGCTAATTTCAACGGCCTACCCTCTAAAAAGGAAAGCTCTGGGGGAAAGGTTTCAGTGCTATATATTCAACTATAAGGCCATACAGATGCCTCTTCTAACAGCTTACCCTCTGAAAAAACGACCCCTCTGAGGGGAAAAATACCCATGATATATATACATCTACAGTTGCTTCTTCCAACGGCCTATCCTCTGAAAAACGACCTTTCTGAGGGGAAAAGTGCCCTTGATATATATATATATATATATATATATATATATATATATATATATATATATATATATATATATATATATATATATATACATATATATATATATATATATATATATATATATATATATGTATATATATATATATATATATATACTGCACATCTATAAGGCCGTACAGTTGCCTCTCCTAACGGCCTACCTTCTCAGGAAAAATAGGACTTCTGAGGGAGAAAAATATCCCAGGCCTACATACCTCAGCAGCAGGTTTCCCTCCATTGGCAACGCATTCCAGCGTGACCGGAGCGCCCTCTGTCACCGTCACGGAAGAACCCTGCAGGATTTCTGGCGACTCCGGCGGGACGTAGACGGTTAGCCTGGCCGTTTGCGACCTCACACCGGGAATGCTGCCTGACCCCGTCACCTGGCACTGGAATTGGGCGTCGTCCTCCAGACTGACGGGGCTTATTCGCAAGCTGAAGTCGCCTGATATGAGACGATTAAGACAGATGAGTGAAATGATGTCCACTGGTAGATTTTATAAAGATGATAAAAATAAGAAAAATACGTCAAATGAAGGAGTTGGTAAATGAGGTCAATTGGAAGAATAGAATAAGGATATCGACTGGAAGAATTGATAAAGTTGATAGAAATGAGAAAAACCTGTGAATCGGTGAAATTGATATTCATTTGTAATTACTGATAAGGATTTGGTAATTATGTATGCAGATTATTAGAAAAATACCTGAAACGAACAAGGCTATTCCTGGATCTCCTTTCATTTATGGTTTAATAAGTAGTTTCTACTGCATACGGCTTATACAGCGTTCCTTGGATACTGAAAAAGTATCTGGTATTGTGAGAAGCCACTTCCCAAATCAAGCTATTTGTTTTTTACCTAGATTGTCTCTTAGTTATTAACAGTTACTATCCTGAAATATGTGGCACTTTAAGAATATATTAAAAGAAACTAAATCTTCGTAGTTAGCAATTAATGTGATCAGGAAAGGAAATATGTTAATAAAATCTCAACAAATTCAAATTAGTTTACTCTATAATTATTTAACCCAGTCCTTGATAAACAAGGTTCATTAAAAAGAATGCTTATTAAAACATTTTGTATTCGACCAATTGTCAGTTCGAACAGTTGGTTTTCGAAGAAAAGTTTTTTTGTCGAGCAATTTCAATTCAAATAATTGTTTCTCGAAAAAATTACCACAAATCAAGATTAACTGTCACATGATCTAAAATAATGAAAATTTTCGTGAAGAACAATTATTCGTAACTTCGCTAAAAATATAATATTCTATTTAAAAGAGCGTTCAAAGTAATAACTACCATATAATAAGTTCCTGAGCCCAGAAAAGTAATAATAAACACTTTAATAACTGTAAACAAAGTAATAATAATAATCTGCTTATCCCATCCACATTTGATTGAAAAAAAAAATTAACACAATCTGCTTAGGCTGCAAAGAAATACCAAAAAAAAGGCGGAATTTCCTTTGACTAAACAACACTCTGAACCAAAGTGACCTCATATCATTATAACAACCTTCCAATCTAGTGTTTCATTGGCTATGGATAAAATTGGAATGAATATATATATATATATATATATATATATATATATATAGAATATTTGGAAATAAATGGTCTTTGTTTTCACTATTATCAAACAAGATCATGGAGTCTACAGATGATGATGATAATAATAATAATAATAATAATAATAATAATAATAATTATATATAGCTAATTCCTGTCTATATTCATACTATATTCCAACAGCAGTTTTATTAAAATTTCCAACTTCCAATAAATATCAACATAAAAGTAAGTCACTTTTCCTCTCAAATCCCTAACCTTCCTCATCCGAGCCAATCATCTGGTATCTCTTGAAGGCATACAGCGCCCTCTCGTTGCCCAGGCCGAAGTCATCCCTGGTCCACTGCAGCTCCCCGACCTTGTTGATGACCCGGCAGGGCATGACCACCGTCGACCCAACGACAGCTGTCTGGGGCGACGGCTCGTTGGCGAAACTTTGCAATAGCCTTTTTTGTGCCTGTGTCTGTCCTGTGATCAGGAGGAGAGCCATGGACCATAACATCCAGCTGGTTGCTATGCACTGCGTGATCTGAGGCCATGTGAGTCGGCGGTCGTTAGCAGGGTCCATCTGTTAGGAATAATGATAGGAATGAGATGATATTGATTTTGGATGAAAATTATTAACATTTTTCATAATTGATGATTATAATAGCTATAACAAATGTTTAAACAATATGAACAAAAACAGCAGGAACTACAATAATAATAACGGGACTTCAAATAATAATGAAAAGGAAAATGATTTAATTTAAAGCACGAACAACTACAGTAACAACAATAATATCAATATGTAATTTGTGATAACATGAATGATATTCCTGGCAGAAAAGTATTCGGAATCGGTACAATGCTTCCTAGAATAAAACATACACAAAAGGACACATGTATGATTTATATATATATATATATATATATATATATATATATATATATATGTATATATATATATTTATGTATATATATGTATGTATGTTTGTATGTATGTATATAGCACAGTGGTCTCTAAGGCGAAAGGAGAAAGAGAAGCTTGAGAGAACAGAATGCTGAGGTGGATTTTGAGAATATCATAGTTTGAAAGATTGGAAAATGAAGAAATAAATAGAATGGCAGGTGTAGTAAAGATAATAGATGTGATAAGAGTACCACGACTGAGATGGTTTGGACACGTGTTGAGGATGGATGGTGGGGATAGAGTGAGGAGGGCTTGTGAGGAACCTGTTTGGGGGAGAAGATCGAGAGGGAGCCAGAGAATCAGATAGTGAGACGAGGTGAAGGATGATATGGAGAGGAGAGGTTTGGTGGAAGAGAATGCCTCTAATAAAAGTCATTGGATAGGGCGCATCAGACAACCAACCCTTTAACCCATTCACTACCATTGGTGATGGAATCAAAATTTGAAAAAGGGAAGCATCTTTAAAAATCACTCAAACCATAACAAGTTGGTATTTATTGGAAAGGTCTTGATAAGAGCATTCAAATAAATATCAACAAATGATTTTTATGGTCTTGAAAGCTTCTGCTATATCAAAAGCTTTATTGAATTTAACACTAGCAGTTAAAGGGGTAATGAAAGGTTGGAAAGAAGATATATACAGCATATTATATATATATATATATATATATATATATATATATATATACATATATATATACATATATATATATATATATATATATACTGTATATATATATATATACATATGCAGTATATATA
This sequence comes from Palaemon carinicauda, assembly GCF_036898095.1. Taxonomy (NCBI): domain Eukaryota; kingdom Metazoa; phylum Arthropoda; class Malacostraca; order Decapoda; family Palaemonidae; genus Palaemon; species Palaemon carinicauda. The sequence continues at coordinate 8,223,857 of NC_090759.1, read as the reverse complement.
TATATATATATATATATATATATATATATATATATATATACATACATATATATATATATATATATATATATATATATATATATATATATGTGTGTGTGTGTGTGTGTGTGTATGTGTGTGTGTCTTTGAGCGTATTGGTCTCATCCTCCACCAGAACTACATGGATATAACTCTTACGGGCTGCTCAAACAACAAGATCCCATGCTGGCATAAGACCAGCTTACTTTAGAACATGAAAAAGGCTTCTCAATTCCCTAAGTTAGCTGGATTTAAATTTTGTGCTCCCATTGCCAGTGAATTGATATACTTTACGTTTATAAACACAAGATTTAAATATTTTTCTCTCAATAATATAACAGAAACATATTTGCTAACATTATCGTCTGAACTTTCTTCTGACTTTCTGTAATCGCAACCTCTCATCTTTTGCCTCTAAAAACGCAAAATTATGGTATACTTAAAGGGACTATTCGGTGGATATTTTAGCGACAGAACGATAGAAAAATCTACCAAATGGGAAAACGACAAAACCTCTTATCTTTTGCCTCTAAAAGCGTAAAATTATAGTAGATTTAAAGAATATATTTGGTAGGCATTTTAGCAACAGAACTAAATTGTAGGAAAGATCTGCCAAATAGAAAAACGACAAAAGCACAAAAACTCTATAATTAAAAATCGAGCGTTGGGGAAAAATCGCGAGAGGCGGAAATTGCCATTACAAAAATTGCTTGTTGTTTTCCAATAATTGAGTGCGTCCAATCCAATTATATAGTCGCAATTAACATAATTAGTTTTAATGGCAGAACCATTAAGTGGCCTCTATTTATGAATATGATTAAACTAGTCAATGTGCTAATGACGAACATACAAATTGAATCTTTTCGAATAACAGCGATTCGGTTATTTAAAGCAATTCGTCGGACAAATGGTCAGAGCGTTTTGATAAATTGACCCCTGTCCCCCACCCTCCCGACTCCACCCCCTATGCATCCCCCCTCCACCCTACCTCTCCGATCCCCTCTCCTATCATTATCATTATTATTGTTGTTAATAGCTAAGCTCCGACCCTAGTTAGAAAAGCAGGATGTTATAAGCCCAAGAGCTCCAACAGGGAAAATAGCCCAGTGGGGAAAGGAAATAAAAATATAAATAAACTACAAGAGAGGTAATGAAAAATATAAGAAAACTGATAATCCAGTGCAAAGGCTATCATAGAAAAAGGTGAAATTACAGCATATGGGATACTAATATAAATAGCTTCCCTTAGAGTTTTTGAAAAAAAAAGTAATTCTGTTATTACTAATAGCTAAGCTAAAAACCTTAGTTAGAAAAGCTTAACCCTATAAGCCCAAGGGCTACACCATGGAAAAAATAGCCCAGTGAGGAAAGGAAATAAAGAAAGAAATAAACTATAAGAGAAGTAATGAACAAAGGAAATAGAATATTTTAAGAACACTAATAACATTAAAATAGATCTTTCATTTATAAACTATAAAACTTTAAAAAAAGAGAAAGATAAACAAATTAAAGGAATAAATCATTGAGCTTCAATTGGTCAGACGGGTAACAATCGCTGTCGGAATAAACTATCATGACCAATTGTGAATGTCCCGTATTCTCTAATTAGCTTCATAAACGACATAAATCAAAACAAGATAAATTCATTTACTGGGTTGTCGTACCTCTCCCCAGCCCCCACCTCTGTCATCCGCTACAGAGAGAGAGAGAGAGAGAGAGAGAGAGAGAGAGAGAGAGAGAGAGAGAGAGAGAGAGAGAGAGAGAGAGAGATAGGAGGGGGGATGAAGCTATCTATTGTCGGTTTTCATTTTTTTAATCTGAAAGAAAAATGGAGTTGGATTTTTCCCGGAACACCAAGTTGGCTATATATATATATATATATATATATATATATATATATATATATATATATATATATATATATATATATATATATATATATATATATATATATATTTATATATATATATATATGCATATATATTTATATATATACATATGTATATATACATATATACATATTTATATATATGTATAAATATGTATATATATATATATATATACGTATATATGTATATACAGTATATATATATATATATATATATATATATATATATATATATATATATATATTTTGTATTTAAATATCACCCCCCACACACACATATATATGTATATATATATATATATATACATATATATATATATATATATATATATATATATATATATGGGTGTGTGTGTGTGTATACAATATATATATTTATACATATCTACAACTATATATAAACATATATATACATATATATATATATATATATATATATATATATATGTATATATGGGTGTGTATGTTTGTATAAGCATACACCGTTTATGCAAAATCAAATATCGTTGAATTCCCTTTTTTATTCAAATTGGCCTACATTTATTTCTTTACATATCTATTTCCACATTTCCCAGGTCCCTCACTCCAACACATGTTCATCAAATGCCCGACTCGTATCACTGTATTGTTAACGTGGAATTTAATTGGCCTAAATACTTCCAGAAAAACTTGCGTCTTTGATCATCTAACAAAAATGGTCAGAAAAATTATAGACAGAAATAAAAAGAGGAAGAAAAGTTGTCCCATTTTCATTCATAAAAAGCAGAGCATCGTTTATATCAATGGCTCTTCACAGAATTTCGTGCTAGGTTAAGCATTTTTCATTCTTTCATCAAGATTCTTTTCCTTTTCCCTTTGGAAAGTCTATTTTAGAATTCTTTGTTGGCAGGATATATAAAGAAACTGTTCGCTTTATATTTATAAAGATTTCCTACGCCTTTGATGTCTTGTCATAATAATTTAAATGTAACACATTGAAGACTAATATCGATATCTATTTCCTGAAAGGACACGTATTTAACAAATTTTAAAACGATCATATTAATCTTAAAACGCGATTAAAGTATTGAAATGGAAAGAACACAAATTAGCACAAACTCTTGAAACCTTTTAGATTCTAAAGAAGAAATATTCGAGAGTTTACATGCAACATATGTCGGTATCTATTGGGCAATGCATTAGAGGGACACATAAAGGCCTCTAAAAGTAGTTTAGGAAATACCTGGCCAATTGGTAACAATATCTATTCAAAAACTATTACAAATAAGAATATTTCCGGCTTAGGTCTTAAGAATCTCAACATATTTTCTGAAGGACGCCATGCTGGCTAGAAGACTTTAATTAGAAAAAATATTTCACGTCATTTCCGAATATTAAAGGCGTCTTTGAGTACGTTAATAAAGAAACACACCTTTTTATACGAGCTATTGAAACTTGTCCAAACGGTAACTAGAAGCAAAAAAAATCTTCTCTTGTTTATTTATAAATTTTTCCCTACTGGAGCCCATTGGCTTATGTCATCCTGCTTTTCCAAATAGGGTTGTAGCTTAGCTAGTAACAACAACAACAACAACAACAACAACAACAATAATAATAATAATAATAATAATAATAGACCTCTTGGGCAACAACTCCGCTCGACTCTTTCCGAGGTATATTTCCAGAACAAGAACTGCTACGCCTCACTACGCATAAGTGTATGGGCGTCCAAAGTACTCCTAGAGACCAGATTCCAACGACCTTCGCCCTGGCCCTGGAGGGGTTTCACAGTGGAATTTCCACTACCCTTAATGAAGGGGTATTACGCATGGTGACTAACTCCCAACGAGGAACCACGAGGCTTATTAAGTTATTAATATATTGACTATAGAGGGAATTCGTAGGTTTTCGATATCACGAGGCTCGGCTGGTAATATACGCTATTTTATATGACCATCGTAGATAAAAACAATTCTGATTTATTAGAATATATTAAAACAGCCTCAATATGTAAATAATCTTTTGGATGTTAGATAATTTTTCCATGTAATAAACAGCAGGCGTTTGGCTATATATATATATATATATATATATATATATATATATATATATATATATATATATATATATATATATATTTATGTGTATGTATGTATATATATATATATATATATATATATATATATATATATATATATATGTAGATATATTAAAACAGCCTGAATATGTAAATAAGTTTTTGGATGTCAGATAATTTTTCCATGTAATAAAGAGCAAGCGTTTGGCTATATGTGCATATATATATATATATATATATATATATATATATATATATATATATATATATATATATATATATATATATATATATATCCTTCCGGTCACGCTTAGTGGCATTGTCCGACGTAAGACTACTCGGAGCAAAAGTATTCATACCCTGGTGTGTGTATGCATATCTATATAGATATTTAGCCGTCATTTTGGTAATGTCACATTAAAAAATTCGTCTAAGCTTAGCAGCAATTTTTTCACGTTCATCATATCTATTGTTATAACTTTCTTCATTTCTATATATCTTATTTCACACCAGGTACTACTACTACTACTACTGCTACTACTACTACTACTACTACTACTACTACTACTACTACTACTACTACTACTACTACTATCTTTTCCTAGATATTAATCCATGGTTAACAACATGACGCATTTTAAATTCTAAAACATTAATTTGAAATGTACTACAAAATCAACGTAAATTGATAATAATAATAATAATAATAATAATAATAATAATAATATTATTATTATTATTATTATTATTATTATTATTATTATTATTAAAACAATTATAATAAAATAAATTAACGATAGTAATAATAAATTTAACAAAGATAATGATAACAATTAACAATTGCAATAATAAAAACAATTGATAATAATAATAATAATAATAATAATAATAATAATAATAATAATAATAATAATAATAATAATAGTAATAATAATAATAACAATAATAATAATAATAATAATATTAATTATAATAATAATAATAATGATTATTATTATTATTATTATTATTATTATTATTATTATTAATATTATTATATCAAAGATTCTTACGCATGAAGATATGCAAACGTTCTTTTTCAACAAGATGTATAAAAAACTCACCAAGCATATTTCCATACAACCCAAACCCTCCCCCCCAAAAAAAAGAAAACAACGAAAAATCAAGTAAAATTTATAAATAAAACGAGTCAAGAGCAAATAACAAAATACCAGTAAAAATGAAAAAAAAGAAGGTACGCTCAGGCACACAATTTCCCTTCATTGTTTGTTTATTTTAACGTTGTTACTTATCTTAAGATATTTTATATTTTTATGACGTTATCCGTTACTTATTACTGCCTATATAGTTTATTTATTTCTTTATTTCCATTCCTCAATGAGCTACTTCCCCTGTTGGAGTCCTTGGGCTTATAGCATCCCGAATTCCCAACTAGGGTTGTAGCTTAGCTTGCAATAACAATAATAATAATGAAAATAATAATGATAATGATAATAATAATAATAATAATAATAATAATAATAATGATAATGATAATAATAATAATAATAATAATAATAATAATGAAATACATCGCTCCAATGTTCCATATTCCCCCAGAACAAGTCTCACTCCAGGATCCTGCTCCCTCCTTAGCCAAGGAGCCACACGACAGGTGGCAGACGGTCTTTAGTTAATTGCAGGTGTTTGTGGCCTCTGGATGTGTCTGCAAATGCCTCCTCGAACACAAAGCTGCTGTCGAACCCAAGGATAAATAGGCTACAAAAAAAAAAAAAAAAAAAAAAAAAAAAAAAAAAAAAAAGCAGCAGCGTTTACTTGGTGTTAAATATGAGTCTCGGGAATCATCAAGGTGACGAATATAAAATAGAGTTAGCGATCATAAATCCCAGGCATTATTTCATGAGGGAAAATTGAAAATATCAAACACCGTGCAGGATAATAATTATGAACTAAAAAAAACGTATAAGGAAAAGTATCTTGTATGTTTGTTCTCCAAAAATTTAGGAAAAGGGCTTAATACCTGTTTTTCCCTTTTCTACAAAAGCCAAATATTACCCTGCGACTTCCTGAGTATTACACTAATAAAATATTTCTAAAGACTTTGATATTGTTGATTGAAGATACGAGGAATCCAGCGCAAATTTTGTTAGTATAACAATGACAGTTTTTATTTCTATAATCATAAGGCTACGGTGTTTCTTATTTTACCTTAGTTTACATTACCCATATTAGTTAATATAGTTTCTTATCAAATATGACTATAATAATCAATTAACTTTGTTTATTCTTTCCTTAAACATAGATGTTACTTACTATATCAATATTATTACTGTCTTTCATAGCTACGTTACAACCCTAGATGGACGAGCAGGATGCTATAACCCTAAGTACTCAAACAGGAAAAACACCCCAGTGAGGAAATAAGGAAAGGTAAATCAGTGTTGCTTGGCAAGATTAAGTCAAAAAGTAAAGATGGATTTTTCCGAAGACTTTTCAAATCGAATGATTTTTTTTTAACCGACACATAACTACGTTAAAATAAATTAATTGCAGTGAAACTAGATATCAAAAAAAAATATATAATTAAAATATATATTCATATATAAAAGGCAACTGTTTAGAACAATTACTTGCGAAAATTTACGATTCATTGATCCTGTAAGTCCTCGTAATATACAAGGTTGCTTGAGTTTTGTGAGAGCGTCTTTAGTTTAAAGAGAGAGAGAGAGAGAGAGAGAGAGAGAGAGAGAGAGAGAGAGAGAGAGAGAGAGAGAGAGAGAGAG
>NC_090759.1:8184612-8212112 GCF_036898095.1 Palaemon carinicauda | reverse complement strand
GAAATATGGCAATTTCATTTTGTTATTCTGAATAAATTCCAACGATCTTCCAAATAGATTCGATGAGTGACGAAACAAAGGTAAAAATCCAATATATCATCATAATAGCGAAGACTTTCATGCTTCGAGTCTTACCAAGATCTGTTGGTGTCTATCATCTTACATATAGTTTATATTAACCCTTTTACCTCCGCCATAAGCTTAAATTTCGAGCACATTTTGCTATATATTTTATTTAAATTGTTCTAACAGCCTTAATTTTTGTCATAGAGAGGTCAGGTTAGTCTCATTCTTTTGGAAAATGCCTGAAGTTTCTAAAAACATGTAAATAACAGTGTTTTGCAAGAACGTACCGGTACGTCCTTTAGGGGAGAAAGGGTTAACTTTAATATTTTTATTATAAGTCTCTGTGGAATCAATATTTCTTAATGAGATACTATAATCTCTTCCTTTCCATGATCTCTAACGTGATATATATTTCTTTATTCCACTGTGCTTGTAATTATCTCTCTCTCTCTCTCTCTCTCTCTCTCCTCTCTCTCTCTCTCTCAAAATGACTGGTTCCCCAAAATAGATGACAAACTATTGTCAAATGTACATCAATGAAGAGAAACACATTATAAAAAAAAAGAGAGAAAAAGGATGAATATAAAGGAAATGTAATAATCTTGCCCATTACTCACTCTCTCTCTCTCTCTGTCTGTCTGTCTCTCTCTCTCTCTCTCTCTCTCTCTCTCTCTCTCTCAAAATGACTGGTTCCCCCCCAAAATAGATGACAAACTATTGTCAAATGTACATCAATGAAGAGAAACACATTATAAAAAAAAGAGAGAAAAAGGATGAATATAAAGGAAATGTAATAATCTTGCCCATTACTCACTCTCTCTCTCTCTCTCTCTCTCTCTCTCTCTCTCTCAAAATGACTGGTTCCCCAAAATAGATGACAAACTATTGTCAAATGTACATCAACGAAGAGGAACAGATTAAAAAAAGAGAGAGAAAAAAGGATCAATATAAAGGAAATGTAATAACCTTGCAAATTACTTACTCTCTCTCTCTCTCTCTCTCTCTCTCTCTCTCTCTCAGAGACATGATCGAGACGCCTAATAATGAGTCGTTTTTCCAAAAGAGTTATCACACGCGAGACCCAGGCGTCCTCTCACCCTCTTTCCCAAAACCTATTAAGCGGTGTCGTTCCACGGTTCTAAGCAAGCGGTCCAACCAGTACATTGCCCGAATCCGCCCTGCGGTCCGGGCCCGCCCAACTAGCAAAAGCCCTGCCCCGCCCGAGGCTTGATTGTGCCCCGCATCGTTCAAGTGGGCAGAGTACCTGAGCCAAGAAGACCCGTGGGCGGACATGATAGTAGTGGTAGGTACTAGTAGTATTAGTGGTTGTAGTAATATTAGTAGAGAAGTCTTCTAGTCGATTCTGAACTCTTGCCGCCACCTACAAAGAACGTCTTGGCAGATCTAACCCTCCCTCCTCCCCCCCCTCCTTTTGGACAGAATGCCCCTTCCCTACCCACAACCCTTTCCCGCCCACCGTCGACCGCGTGCCTTGGCTTCTCGCAATTGTAACCTAAACAAGAGCCTTTGTTGCATTGGCATCGGATCACCAAGTCTTAAATCTTCATCTTGCCCTGCATTGCAAAGAAAGATAGGCTTGAAAATCTTGCTGAATTAGGCTAGAATAAATTGGAGGCTATCCATTGGAAAATGGAAATGTAGAGAAATAAATGATAAAAGTCTATACTGCCACTCACAATTTGATAACATGCTGGATATAATTGGTTCACTTATTTTAAATCTCGATCTGCCGTGCAGAGTAAAAGTATGCCCTTAGAGGAGTTTGGAAATCTTGCTGAATTAGGCTAGAATAAATTGGAGACGTATCCATTTCCAGATAAAAATGGTAATAAAGTTTTTTGAAATTATATACTGCCACTCACAATTTGATAACATGCCGGATATAATGAAGGTCTACATATATATATATATATATATATATACACACACACCCACACACACACACACACATATATATATATATGTATATATATATATATATATATATACTGTAAATATATAAAAGAGAGCTCCATCCTTAAATGAAGGTATATAGATAAAAAAGAGAGCTTCCTCCCATAAAAGAGCCAAGATAAAAAGAGAGAATGAATTTTTTCTCAAGAGTGAACCTACTCCATAAATGACATACTGCCTCTCTCGAAAGAAAGTTCTGCAGGGCGTCCTGTTCTCCCTGCCCCTTCTTCTCCTCCTCCTTAAGGGACGACGCCCTTTTGCCATCCTAACTGGCATCCCCTGGACGCCCACTCCCCCCATCATAGCCCGAAGATGGTGTGATGGCAGGGCGGGTCTCGTGTGATCGAGTTATGCTGGTAACTATATTCTATTCTCTTCTGTCTTTTTTGGCCTTTTATTCAATCTTTCTCTTTCTTTCTCCTACTTGATATCCAAACTTCACCTTCACTTTCTTTTTGACCAATGGTTTTAAGTAACACCCTCTCTCTCTCTCTCTCTCTCTCTCTCTCTCTCTCACAAGTCAAAGGATTGGTGTTCAGTAATCAGACAGGACTAATAACTTCAGGTACTTCTTTTTCGTTAACAATCGTTGAGTCACTCTTGAGAGAAGTAAAACATTATACCAGACAGCTACTCAACTAAGGTGGGTCGCAAACAAGTAGAGAAATGAAATGGGTTAACAACTTCCTCACCAAAAAGTGTTGTAAATCTGGAAGCGATTTCTCTCTCTCTCTCTCTCTCTCTCTCTACTCTCTCTCTCTCCTCTCTCTCTCTCTATATATATTTATATATATATATGCATACATATACATATATATATATATCTATATATGTATACACACATGTATATGTATATATATATATATATATATGTGTGTGTGTGTGTGTAAAAATACACACCCACAAAAAAGAGCAATATGGATACGAGAGTAAACTAAAGTATAGGATACTAACATGTTGGATAAAGAAATGGTCATGGACACGATATACAAAGAGAATGACATATATTAGGTGGATATTAATAATACAGTAACAGAAGAAGCAGGGGAAGGAAGAGAAGACGATGGATTGACGAGATAAGAAAACTTGGCTGTAAACTACCATAGAAAGACCATAAACAGACGCGAGTGGATGCACATGTTTGAGGCCTTTATCCTGCCGTGGACTAGTTATGGCTGATGATATATATATATATATATATATATGTGTGTGTGTGTGTGTGAATATATATGTACTGTATACATACATACATACATACATACACACACACACACATATATATATATATATATATATTTCTAATAAGCCATATATTATACTACTCTAGGTTCTCTCTATACCCTGGGATCGAAGACCCTTCCACCTCAGTTTCTCGGACCCGGGTTCGATTCCCCGGCCGACCAGAAGCTGTTATCTTTGAGTTGATTCCCCCTTGGGTCTCTGAATCCGAGGTACAGAGAGAATCCAGATATTGGGAGAAGTATAATATACGGCTTATATATATATATATATATATATATAGTATGTGTGTGTTCGTGTGTGCAAATTTCATCATATTTATCCCTAATCATTTCATGTTATTGAAGAACCAAACGGTTGTCCTCATACCAAAACGACCCAAAGCGCTTTAGGACCCCCCACCCCCCTTCCCTCATGCATCGCATACTTCAAAGCCAAAAGTAGATGAACGACCATCTCTTAAAAAATTCCTTAGGAAACCTATGGTGGATCTTTGTTTTGGGATTTTCTCTCTCTCTCTCTCTCTCTCTCTCTCTCTCTCCTTTACAACTAATACTCATTTCCTTATCATCGATGACTCTATAAAAACTCCTATAATTATGCCACTAAAAACTTGAAGATATTTCAAAAAATTTGTATTTTAAAGATACAAACTGAAAAGAAAGTACCTAACTAAAGAACTTTGATGGGCATATTATCAAAGGCATTAAAATGATTACCAAAAATCCCAAATCCCTTCTCTAGCCACCTGACTAACTATCTTTATTGACCACTCTATCTAAGCCATCAAAATCGCACATTAATTAAAGTTCTTTTATGGCTATTAAATTTGGTCTTTTGTGGGCACCATTTCAAAAAGGTTTTCAATGGCCAGTCAACTGAAGGTTTCTTGGGAGCATCAAAGAACAAATAGTTCCCTTCCTTGGATCCTATTTTGCATAATACTTAATTTACAGTTGGACAAAGGAATTCCTGGTACACCATGCTCTGAGAAAATGTACCCAGCTACACCATTACTGCGTGACGAGTTTCTGTGTTTAGCTTCGCTCACAACCTCTACCATCTCTCCCTACACTCTGTTTGGTTGCTCTCCGCGAAGTAATTGAGTGCCAGAGAGCACTTATTTGGAGCGAGGTGTACTTTGAATAAACAAAAACAAGGTTCTAATGTAGAAAAGTAAACATTCACATTCACTCGAGGAAAAGAGTATCCAAATAGACGTCTAAATTCTAAAGAGCAAAAAGTAATCTCTAGTTAGTCTCTCAAGAAACAAATACGGTATGAAGAAGAGTCCTTCATTGGTAAGGGGAAATAAATGGGCCAAGATGAGGCTCTACGTTTCTTTCCAAGGCTATGATTATGCTCTAAACTTTAGACTAAAGAAACAATGGAAAAGCAAAGATGACAGCTCCAATCATCGATATGGAAAAAAAAGAAAGCTAAATTGATAGCAGCATGATATGAATTCTATTCCAACAATACGGGAGAAATTAAAAACATCGAATGTCCCACCCTTATTAAACAAAGAAGTAAAGTTAACGCGAATAAGCGAGGAAGGAAAGTTTGAAAATGAGTAAAAGGCGAAGGGCGTCGACGGACTTAGATAGAGGAGGATAAGGGCTGATTGGTTAGGAGACCAAGTTATGGAATAAGGACGGAGAGCCCCGTCCCAGGCCTGTCCCTTAATCAAAATGGGCCCCTCGCTCCGAATTTATAGCTGATCCACAACACGATCCGCGGGGCTGATAGGGTGGATAATTCGCACCTGTCGTTACCTTTTAACTCGTTTTGATATCCATAAAACACGAATCCATTCCTCGTTCGATTACGGGTACTTTACCTGTGAGATCTCAAGATTTACAATTTTTTTTTTTTTTGGGGGGGGGGTTTGTAAATGTTCTGTCGACTCGTACAAGGATATGTTCTGTCGACTTATAAAAGTGTGAGATGTTCATGTGAAAGTGTATTATGTTCTGTCGACTTGTTAAAGGATGAAAGGTTTTGTCGTCTTGTAAAGGGATGGAATGGTTTGTAGACTTGGAAAGAGATGAAATGTTCTGTTGACTTGCAAAGTAATGTACTGTTCTGTCGGTTTACAAAGGTATGAAAGATTCTGTCGACTTATAAAGGGATGAAATGGTCTGTCGACTTGCAACAGGATGAAATGGTTTATCAACTTGCAACTGGAAGAAATGGTTTGTCAACTTGCAACTGGATGAAATGGTTTATCAACTTGCAACTGGATGAAATGGTTTGTCGACTTGCAACAGGATGAAATGGTTTATTAACTTGCAACTGAATGAAATGGTTTATCAACTTGCAACTGGATGAAATGGTTTGTCAACTTGCAACTGGATGAAAGGGCTTATCAACTTGCAACTGGATGAAATGGTTTGTTAACTTGCAACAGGATGAAATGTTCTGTCAATTTATAAAGGGATGATATGTTCTGTCGAATTGTAAAGGGATGAAATGTTCTGTCGACTTACAAAGGGACTGTTTTAGATATCAATTTGGTCTATAGTCCATAAAGTCAAGTTTCTTACTTCACTTGATTACTGGCACTTTAAAATGTTCGAGAAACAAAGTTTTTCATTTGTCTGAAATTTGTCCATTTGAGTTAATGGGCTCATTTGATTGTACATGGGTATTTAGAGCATATTTAATTATAGTGGATAAATAAGAATGGGTTTGTTTTTGTTTATTTAAGTGTCAACTTAATCTTTTTTGAACTAATAATTTCATTATATACTACAAGAATCTTCTCTGTGGAAATACAATATAATGGTAACACAATTCGAACTCACATGGTTATATTGAAAGATCATAGAAATCACATTAGGTTATAAAAACCGTCCCTGGTTATTAAAAAAAATCCTTTCGTTATAAAGGAATGAAAATCACCATTCATTTTCTAATATTCCCCTTTGGCAACCGAAAAAAAAGATGATGGATTTTTTCTCGGGCACAAAAAAAAAAAAAAAAAAAAGTTCATCATGTAAAGTGATACGAGGAGATACTGAGTTCAACGGTCAACTGCCATGAACTTTAGAATACAGAACTCGATTCCAGCTTCTTTGTTTCTTTGAGGTATTTTTACAACCTAGAACTTCTCAATCTCTTAAACAAATAGAAATAATGACACTGAAAAAATATGAAAAATTACACTTCATATCTTTCACTTGATGTTGATGATATTTGTTGTTTATAACAATGCTAGAAGGAGAGTAAAGGCCAGTTAAATAAAACGATTTAAATTCATTTATAAACATTCAGGAGTTGATTAATTCCTTATCATTAAGCAACAGTTATAAAATCGTGGTAGTTCAACGTTTAATGGATCTCTCTCTCTCTCTCTCTCTCTCTCTCTCTCTCACGTAGTTTTTATTCTATTCCCTTTTTTCATCATTTCAAAGCCTCCTTTTAAGAGGGGAAGACCGAGTTAAAAGCATTAGCATATAATCAGCGTCGGCGAGGTGGGCGAAGGTTGAAATCTCAAGCCGAGAATTTCTTTCGTTCTTTTTTCTTTTTCCTCTATCTTTCTTCTCTTCTCTTTGAGTTCTCTTATCTCCTTTGTACCAATATGTTAGCAATATTTCTTCTATTTACGTCACACATAAATTGCCTCTATATGTTCTCTCTTCTGTTTTACATATTTATTTTGTTCATTGGGTGATTATCCTTTCATCTGTTTAATCATCGCAATCATCGTTGAACAATTCCATCAAATATGTCAAGAATTAAGTGCTAAGACACATTCTGACGACATGCTTAATGTTTCACGCATATAATACTGCACAAGGATCCTGTATAGTCTGCTTCGAGGACCCACAAAGACTCTTTAGTAGGTCCTGGTTACTTTCTATTGTCTGAGATGTTAACGAAGAGGCGCCAACGGGTCTTTTGTCACGAGAAAAGGTGAGACCTTTCCACTCCACCTTGCCTGTAAAGCTGGTTCTTAATATCAATTTCAACAGCAACAGCAAACACAAATGCAGTCGTTTCTCGTCCACTGCAGGATGAAGGCCCCAGACATATCCTTAGTCATGACTGGGGTTTGCCTAGTTTTCATCACCACGTTGGCGAGTGCGGATTGGTGATGGTGGGAGATTTTCGTGTGATAGCGCACAGCAAACCAACTTGATATGGATAGCCCTGATTAGCTTTGCTTTACTGATCATGGAAATACGTAAACCCTTTCACTACGATAAGATATTCCACTCAGAAAGGTAATTCAAAATTCAGCGCGACAAAAAAGAAAAAACCTATATATATATATATATATATATATATATATATATGTCCCTTTCTCCAACAAAAAATTACTTAAGGGAAATGTATTTACATATATGGAAGGTAATGATTCAAGCCAGACGAATGCAAGGGCAACCATTTAGTAGATAAACTATTCAATCTGTCAAAATATTTTATTTCAAGTTGGTGAAACTACTTCGAAAGTGTCATTATAAGTATTCTAAATGCAACAAGAATATATCAGAAAAACAGGGATCTATAAAAAACGCGTTTTTAATAAACTAAACTATTCTGGTCATTCCCCAAAGAATGAGCAGAACAGTTCAATGTTTCCCCAATAGTATTAACAAAAAGAGAATATTTTTGGATATTCACAAAATGATAAAAATAAACCAAAGGAAACAAGAAAAAACGTTAATAAGCGAACAGACAATAATATGATATACTGAACAGAGGGTGACAAGACTTTTCAATTTCTAAATCAGAAAGTATTTATAGATACTCGATCAATAACAATCATATCCACAGCAAATCATGGAAGAATATAATTCAATTAAGAGTCGTTTCATTATTTTCAATACCTATCTTCATTTCCTTGTTAATCTACCTGTATTTCAATCAAATGATTCCCTTTTATTCGCTTAAAAACTTTCGAATGACTCAAATTCCATATAAGGTTTGAATTAGCTCTTCTAAATGATTGAAATTCAAGGAACTCGTCTCATGGAAACGATATTAGAATTTCCATTAAACACAAACTCAAACAAAGGCAATTCCCGAATAATCCGCTATAAATCATAATGTCATATGGACTTCTGCAGATCATTACCGACATAGAGAGTAACATTTTCTCTCTCTCTCTCTCTCTCTCTCTCTCTCTCTCTCTCTCTCTCAGATTGCTCGGTTCGATTGTCATACTTTCTCATACGGCTAGGATCTGGATCTTTCTTCCTTCTTAAGGTCTCCCAAACTATCCATCACCAATATAATCATAGTTTTGTTGTATACCTGGACTAGAAAATGGCGTAATAATAGCAGTCGAAATGACTTTCGGCTATTTGAAAAAAAAATCTTGATTCCCAACCACGAAAGAAAATAAATCCTAACTTCATAATCTCAAGAAACATAAGGTAACTGCATTTTATACTGGAGGAGAGGAGCAGGGGGATGAGGGGGAGGGGAAATAAAGAGAAGAAAAGGAGGAAAGAAGGGAGGTGGCTGTAGGGGGTTAGCCAAGTCTCTAAGGAGTTTAATAAAGTGACAACAGTCTGTCACGTGAAATATGATGACACTAATTGGGCCAGATTTATTTCGGTCCGGTGTCCTTCTCGTGTTCGCTTGTTACAAGAGAATAGCGTTTACTTGCGCTGGACCAAATTGCAGAAGAGACATTGTTAAGCTGTTAACGTTAATGGCAACAGGAGCGTGTATATATATATATATATATATATGAGGGGTTGCTGAAAAGTTCCTGGATGGAAGGGTATTGTGAAAGGGTATTTTACTTTTGCAGGGAAGGTAGGACGACTATTTAGGAGAAGACAGACAAAAGAAGCATCTCTCTCTCTCTCTCTCTCTCTCTCTCTCTCTCTCTCTCTATACGACTTGACTTCGATGTAGGAAACTTATGAGTAGAGCTCTTTTTGCAGGACAACGCAGCATTTCCGAATCGGAGTGAAATTTCGTTCTCTTGGGATGTTTCTTTAGTTGTGGAAAGAGGTGATAGTCAGAGGGCTCCAGGTCTGGGGAGTAAGGCCGGTAGACTACCAATTTGAAGCCAAAGTAGCGTATTTTTTACAAAGTTTCGTGTGCTGTGTGTGCTGGTGCATTGCCCTGCAAAAAGAGCCTGACCCATAAATTTCCTACAACGAAGTCAAGCTGTGTAGGAAAGAGAGAGAGAGAGAGAGAGAGAGAGAGAGAGAGAGAGAGAGAGAGAGAGAGAGAGATAGGCTTTTTTGCCTATCTTCTCCTAAATAGTTGTCCTACCTCCCCTTTAAATGTAACAGCTCTATCCTTTCACGATACCCTTAAAGCTCATGAACTTTTCATCAAACACCTTTTGTTTATTTTTGAATACTTAAATAAAGCACAGTGAAATATATCAATTAAATCAGTTTTATTTCTAGGTTTTCCGTAAGGATTTGTGTTATCAACAACAACAATAATAATAATAATAATAATAATAATAATAATAATAATAATAATAATAATACACATGAGGGCAAACCTACTGGATATAAATAAAAGAAAGCCTTGGCCTGGCATCTCACCTAGTCGCCATTTAAATATCAAAAGAGGAAGATTTACTACATCTACTACTACTACTACTACTACTACTACTACTACTACTATTACTACTACTACTACTACTGCATAGAATTTAGAATAACAAATAGTACTCTACGGATAATTAAACTCAGGTTTAAGCTTATCAAAATCTTTACATCCAAAGCCTTAAAGGCTTAAAGCCGTTCATGAATTTCAGGGGTAAGGGATAGTGACATTGCCTTACCAAGCAGGACAATGCCCTAGAGAATGACCATATATACATATGATCAGTGTCCAAGCACCGTCTCCACCCAAGCTAGGACCAAGGAGGGCCAGGTAATGGCTGCTGATGAATCAGCAGACAGACCTATAAGCTCCCCCAAAAGCCCCCCTCCTTAGCTCACAAGGCTGGTGAGGTTGCAGCGACCAAAGAAACTAACGAGTTTGAGCAGGACTTGAACCCCAGTCTGGCATTCACCAGTCAGGGACGTTACCTCATCGGCCACTACTTTCCCAGTGGTTAAACTATAAAAACTCTCAGGACTCGATTCGATGAAGATTGACCATTCATTTGTCTTAAAATTAACCATTGATTCATCTTTTATTTTACAGCTGACCATTTATTCATTGTTTTTTCTAAAATTAAATTTTTGGGAAAGCTTCTCCATGGAGATACAGTAGGTGGTACCACCTTGAAACTTTCCTTCCCATTGTTCAGTTGTATCAAGTTTCAAGAAAAAAATAGGACCACTATTCCCCACAGAACGAGGAGTCAGGAAATATGGATAATAAAAACAATTTCCAGTCCCTGGACAGAGCATTTCTCTCCCATCCTGACACCACAAGCATCTGTCCCATCCTTTTCATCTCAGGCAAGGATGCACGCAAGTAAGGACACGTGCGGTCTGAAGGAATAATATTCACGGGCGAATACCCGACTCGCCGTGGCAATGAGCTGGTTACGGCATATTTGCATTTCTCTCGGAGGAGAAGCAATTATTTACGCCATAGCTGCTGCGTAGCTAAAGGTCCTTCTTGGGGCGCCTCTTCGACTGCAGCGAAATTGAATGACGGAAGGCGCTGCCATCACATGCATTCTAAGACAGAAGGCTTCGTGAGGAGGAATAAATAGGTGCATACATTTGTCGGTATGCTTTCACACACACACACACACACACTCACACACACACACACACACGAAATATTTACTGTGGAATGTTTCCGGTGTATGTTTATGATTTCTTAATAGTGTAAGTGAACCGTCAAAATAATGGCTAAATACTTAATATAGATATGCACATTCACTCCTCTCACCAAGGAATGACTACTCCCTCACCACCAACTAGAGTGACGGGGAGAGCTGAGCTTCGACCGTGTGTGTGTGTGTGTGTGTGTGTGCTTATATATATATATATATATATATATATATATATATATATATATATATATATATATATATATATATATATACACTTCTTTTAATTTTGTGTCCTGGGGAAATACTGACTGCCTGTCGTAAGTACATATATTCATTAAAAATCTCTAGAGGTTCGTTCATAACCTTTATTTGTTGTCTCTGCATTTTCATTAAACATTGTCTTATTTTCACTCATTCATTTCCAATCCTAAATTTCTGCTTTCTCTAGTCATGTCTTCTATCATCTTTTGCAAATCCTCCCTTGATTCAGAAAACAAAACTATATCATCTGCAAATCTTGATTTGTTAAGGTATAGAAGAATAAGCATGTGATGGAGAGCATTTGGTAAACAAAATGAGATTATGAAAACTAAAATGCAACTTTCTCTAACAAGAAAAGTATTTAATGAAATGGTCCTACCAGTATTGACTTATGCATCAGAAATTCGGAGCCTTACTCAAGCCTTAGAACTTAACCTATTTACAACCCAGAGAGCTATGGAAAAGAATGACGAAAGGAACAACACTAAGAGACAGAAAAAGAACAACATGGATACGAGAGCAAACTAAAGTAGAGGATATTCAAACATGTAATAAAATAAATGGACATGGATAGGACATATAATGATAATGACAGATAATAGATGGACATTAAGAATAACAGAATGAGTCCCTAGATATTGAAAAAAGAAGCAGGGGAAAGAAGAGAAAACAATGGACTGACGAGATGAGAAAATTTGCAGGTATAGAGTGTCATAGAAAGACCATACACAGATGCAGATGGATGGACATGTTTGAGGCCTTTGTCCTGCGGTGGACTAGTTACAGTTGATCATCATGGTGTATATATATATATATATATATATATATATATATATATATATATATATATATATATATATAGCCAGACACTTTGTCATTTTCTATATAGGAGAGAAGATTTTCATAACTGTAGCTCTGTAAAACGACCATACATTTAATAATCTTTTAGGCGAATTCTTAAAGGACAAGTTTGATTGACAAGATGTACATATTTTATACAACCTTAAACAATTAGTAAGGCGTACCTGTAATCTTGCAATCATCCATATTAATCTGCTTGTGCGGCAAGGTTAGTTAAACGGGCAACACCCAGAAATCTGGTTCGAGCTTCCAAGAGGAAAAAATGAAACAATGGTGATTTTATCGAAGAAGAAGAAGAAGAAGAAGAAGAAGAAGAAGAAGAAGAAGGAAGTGATATAATGTGTGAATAAAAAGTAAGAACAAAAGAAGCAAAAGAAGATTGCGTCAAAGAAAAAGCAGCGTTTATGAATCACGTAACGATTTCAATCCTCGACTTAACACAGGAAACGTTTCTCCTGATTTCACTTTCACAGATTATTTGGGACTGAAAATTCCTTTATTAGAATTTTCTCAAATATAATATCTGATTTTAGAATTCCACTGGAACATCCTGGTTGAAATACTTTTCACTGGAATGTTTACTGATCTAGTCCGATTAGTTTTGTTTAGTTATATCTTAATATTATTGTTAAAGTTTACCACAACCTCATGTGTATTGAATAACAGCAAAACATCATCATCATCAACAACAACAACAACACGAACAATAATAATGATAATAATTCACAGTTACGAGGTCAGCCTGATTGGTTGTGTAGGATTATTATTAATAATAGTGTCAAAGTTTAATACAAGCTCACGTGTATTGAACAATAATAATAATAATAATAATAATAATAATAATAATAATAATAATAATAATAATAATAATAACAACGTAAACTTCACAAAACCTAGGCACATCTACACATGGCCCCAAGCAAAAAATTCATTTTGTCTAAAAGGAAAATTTTTTCGCCACACGATCCTTACAATCTCAAATATTTGTTGAGTATGATAGTCAAGAATGTTGCAGACTCTCTCTCTCTCTCTCTCTCTCTCTCTCTCTCTCTCTCTCTCTCTCTCTCTCCACTCTGCAGATTTCTGGAACCACTCCAGCGCAAATCGCGAAAGATTTTTAGATTTCATACTCTCTTCAGGTGCAGAAGTTGGTGGCAAAGGCACCGAAATTTGTCGTCATCTTATCTCTTTTTCCTTTCATACGCTTTGTTTGTTATGGCGTTTGTTCGTTTTCATGTTTATCGCAAAGGGATGCACAATTCAAGATTCACAGGACGTTTAATAGCAATTTTTCTATAGGTGAGAAAAGGCATACTTAAGCCAAGTCACGCGGGATAAATCTAGACAAAATTAATGATTTGTTTCTTCGTGGTTTATATATCAAATGTTTGTTTTTGGTGAAACCTGAACGAAATAGTTATTTGTGCAAATAGATGTAAATCAATAAGGAGTTTTCTCTAAAATATGTAAACCTACATATCTATCTTTCTATCAAGGAGTTTTTTCTAGAACAAGTAGACCTATTATCTATCTATCCAGGAATTTTCTTTAGAACATATAGACCTGTCTATATATATATCCACCTATCCATGATAAAATGATCGTCTGTTGTTACTCCTGATGTCAAGTCATTAATATACAAACCTATCCATGTATGCTAAGACAGAAAGGGCGTTAGATAAGTAAAAGAGATAAGATAACCATAATCATCCCTTTTCTATCTCTTTCTTTTTTCCCAATTCCAGTTCTCTATCCTTCCATCTTGCGGATTCTTCCCCCTTGCCCGCTCTTTGCCCCCTTCCCTCTCCCCTTCACTGTGAGGGGAATTAGCATCCGAGAACTATTTTTGTCTTTATCATTATAACTTTGCGATGAACTCCGAAAATTTTGTTGTGGCGTTCGCTTCAGAATGGAGATGTTTTAACAGGCTAGCCGTGATCGAAGTCAGGGAGCAGTTTGTGGCAACTTTAATTATAAGTTTAATTAGTTACAGGAAACTTCAAAGACGGTTACTTCTGATTCTTCAGCTAATTTTTCACCCTGGGTGTTTTAAGTCTCTCAAAAATTTGAGACGATGGAGTGCTGGGAACCTTTCTTTCATCCAGTTTCGACATGAAAAAATGTGGATGATACGAAGCTGCTGCTACGAAAAGTCTGTTCAAAAATCCAAAGGTCTCTCCACGTTATTGTACACATGAAAGCTCTTCAAGTCACTGTACTTATGAAAGCTTTGTTCTCTGACAGGTCCAAGGTATTTTCTGCCTCCTGATGCATTCACGATTGCTATATACCCCTAAAAAGTACTTATAAATGTTATCACAGTCATTCAGTAATTACTGTACTCCAAATACGGTCCCCTTGTCCGGTAACTTGATTCGTTCCTGTATTGATTTCTTTGAGATTTCATATTACCCCTTTTATTCTTACAGTGGTTTCATTAATCCTCTATTTTCCACCCTTTAGCAAACCATTTACTCAGTCAAGAAGTGGTACTTCCAATTATTGTTTTAGTATCCCTGATGTAACACTCTACCGCCAAGCTTACACGGTGCTGGGTATGTGTGTGAGACAATGTGCATGGGACATTCTTCTATGGAAAAGATAAAAAGAGGGGAAATGGACCTCGCACGGGAATAGAGACGCCTCTTAAGAGAGGGAAGATTACAGCAATGAGAGCGTAAATAAAATATAAAAGTTTAATAAGCTCGTCTTATATAGTATTTCATCTAGCTCCATAATCATCCTTTAATTCTTCCAATATTTTTAGTATAGACAAAGAGCTTATTATAATTTACTATACACACAGACAAACTTTGATCATTACAGTTCTTACCTTTGCTACGGAGTCTTGTTCCGTATGTTTGTTTCTTTATCTGTTCGTTTAACATGTTTCCTAAAGGTTGTCTCTTGACAGAAAATAATGTATTAGAGTTTGAGAGCGATAAGAATATAACCTCTCGGGAAGAAGCGACCTTTTTGGAGATTGAACTAGTCTACTTTGAGGAAGGTTTGTATTCCTGAAACGCAATCATTATTTTGATTATTATTACTATTATTATCATTATTATGGACCTACTCAAAAGGTCCATTATTCCACCCATAAAAAGAATAAAGAAATACTAAGTAAGAAAAGCTTAGCAGTCCTTCAAATCCATTCTGGCATAAGGTCAGCTGAAGCTGAATTTAGCAAAGAAAGAAAGACCCTCTAATGATGATGCAAGCCATCTGTGAAATGAGCAGCACGCACAAACCGCGCACCGAAGATATGAAGTCACAGGTTCGAACCCTGGCCAGTGTAGATGCGGTTTTCCTACATAATTCTCTTTCAAATATAGATAAGTCATAAAGCGTTAAAACAACCGTGAAATTAAAGAGAATTTTTAAACTGGAATTTTAAGAATAACATAGTTACATAGTTAGGGTAAAGGTATTTAGGCAAGATAAAAAGACGAATATACCTGGATGCTACTGATATCCTAGCATTTCTTATCATTATTATTACTAGCTAAGCTACAACTCTAGATAGAAAAGCAGGATGCTATAAGCCCAAGGGCTCCAACAGGGAAAATAGCCCGGTGAGGAAAGGAAATAATTTTTATTAGTATTACTTGATAATAATTATTATTAGTATTACTTGATAATAATTATTATTAGTATTACTTGATAAGCTACAACCCTAATTGGAAAAGCAGGATGCTATAAGCCCAGGGGTTCCAACAGAGAAAATAGCCCAGTGAGGAAAGGAAACAAGAAAAAATGAAATATTTTACGAACAGTAACAAGATTAAAACAAATATTTCCTATATAAACTATATAAACTTTAACATAACAGGAGGAAGAGAAATAAGATATAATAGTGTGCCTGCTTGTACCCTCAAGCAAGAGAACTCTAACCTAAGACAGTGGAAGACCATAGTACAGAGGCTATGGCACTACCCAAGACTAGAAAACAATGGTTGGATTTTGGATTGTCTTCCTAAAAGAGCTGCAGTTGAGAAAAAATGTAAGACTTTGAAACTTTTAAAAACCCTGACTTTTGTGTATTCAAGGGTTTTATGTGGCGATGGTTTCTAGTTTATTTCCTTGCTGGTTATCCGTCCACTTCTTGTCTAGACCTAAATATAGCTGCCTCTCTAGAAAATTTGCCACATGAACCAGCCTTGGGGCCATGGAGGCTATTCAGTATTGAGGTGCAAATAGGTGGAGACCTCAAGGTTGCAAAGGTAAGAAGTTTGACCACAAAGAAGGCAGCAATTAAAGGTTTAATGTTTAATCAAAACTGTATTTAATGTATTTTACTTTGTGAAAATTAAAATATATACACTACTTTAAATTAAACTTTTCTTGATTTAATATTTATCCTCTATGTAAATACCAATTCTTTGTACTTATTCGTTAATTATACTTTTCTTATTTTGAAAATACTTTACGCATGATATTCAAGTGTAAGAGTCAAATATAATTTCTCAAAAAAAAAAAAAAAAAATGAAAGTTTATTTTTTTTTTTTGAGAAATTACATTTGACTCTTACATGAAAAATTTTCACGTGTGAAATGTAGATTTGAGTCTTACATGAAACTATTTCATGTGAGAAACGTCTATTGTTACGGACAAGATATAAAATACATCACAAGGACAAGCCAACATTGTTGCTATGTTAAAATTTAATTTTTTTTTTTCATGTTTAGATTGTCCATATTTATGTTACAATTTTTTTTCAGAACTATTTCTCTTCGACTCCAGGTTGCATCTCTCTCAGTCCATGTTTATCTTTACAGTGTAAAAAAAAAACCTCTCTGCTTTGAAAAGTAGGCAGCTGCAGTTTTTTCCACGCCAAGTTTCCAAAGAAAACACGGCCCCAGAATGAGGAGATGAGAAAGAATTACCATAATTGGTGTTGTAACTCCTTAGAGTTTTACCACCTGGCATCTGTTTGCGACTCTCATTTCACAGTGCGCGTTTTTCTTTTCTACTTTTATACGAGATAAAATATGCAGTTTGATATGAAATATTACCTAATTCAATTCAACATATAAATGAGCTGCTAATTTTATAAGCACGCATTTTTGTATTACTTGCTTGCACATAATTATGAGACTAACCTGAATGTTGCGATTTAATTCATAAATTGTCTGGGAAAGAAAATTTAGAAATATTTCATGAAGCAATAAGTGTTGGCTGGTCGTCTACTTACCATCAAGTTTCTGTTCCAAAAAGTGTTTAAAAACAATCAAATGTTTCAAAACTTCTCTTCAATTAATATTTTTCATCAAGTTTCTGTTCCAAAAAGTGTTTAAAAACAATCAAATGTTTCAAAACTTCTCTTCAATTAATATTTTTCAGCAAGGTTTTTGTGCCAAAAAGTGTTTAAAAACAATCAAATGTTTCAAAACTTCTCTTCAATTAATCTTTATCATTAAGTGTCTATTCCAACAAATGCTTAGACACAATCAAATGTTTCAAAACTTCTCTTCAATTTATCTTTATCATCAGGTTTCTGTTAAAAAAAGTCTAAAAGAATCGTTTCGAAACTTCTCTTCAATTTATTTTTTGTCGTGATTAAAATGCCTCAGAATATATGTTTTGTCTTTTTGAAAACCATTCACATTTCTTCGACTCCAACTTGAGTTGTTTGTTTAATCCTCACTACAGATCACTACCACATTTCACAATGACATCAACACCACTTAGTCACCCACAAGATTCCATTTTAATTCGACCACGGCCAAAACAAAAACAATAACATCAACAGCAATCGATTGTAAACATCTCAAATGTGGAACTGCAGAGCCACGATCTCTCGCCCTTAGGGGCTCCTCCAACTCCAGCACGGACCGCGCCGAGAGCCGTCGAGGTCGAAGAAGTCAAATGTCACCACAAACTCTTGGAGCACATGCCACTGCCTCCGAGGTCAGTGTCGAACTGCTGTTGTTGTCTGTGCTGCTGCCTGGCAAGACGTCTTCTCCGGAGGGCATTGTGGGCCTCCTCCTCCTCCCAGGGCAGACCGAGGGTACTATAACCGTTGGTACGGATACCCACCTCACCGACCCTTCCCTGCCCTAAACTTCTATAATCAGACGCGGCAACTCCATCAACTTTTTTCTCTGTTTCTCTCTTGACGGCAGCACGAGAGCGTCGTGTCCGAGAATGCAGGACCTTGTGCACGATATGGTCAAGATCCGTGCAATATTCTACCTACAGTGGTGAGATTTATTATTTTTCAATAATGTTTTTATTATCATCATTGTTATTATTATGATTATCATTACCATTTATTATTATTATTATTATTATTATTATTATTATTATTTATTTTAATGTTATTGCTGTTCTTGAAATATTCTATTTTAATTGTTCATTACTTCACTTCTAGTTTACCTATTTCCTTTCCTCACTGGGCTATTTATTCTTGTTGCAGCCCTTATAGAGCTTATAGCATCCTGCTTTTCCAATTAGGGTTATATCTTAGCTAATAATAATAATAATAATAATAATAATAATAATAATAATAATAATAATAATAATGATAATAATAATATCTAAAGTTTGAGAACACTTAAATGTCCACATATAAAAAAAAGAGAATTATAATCCCCCCAATAAAAAAAATACCTTTGCCTCGAAAGAACAAGCTGATTGAGAAACGACTGCCCCAATAAAATACACTTTGAGAAAAACACAGCTTTGAATCATAAAAAGGATTATGCAAGTCATTCACCTACTGCAGCATTCCGCAGGGCTTTCAAAAGTAGTTTTATTTTTCATTTCCTTTTTTTTCTTTTGCAAATCGCTTTGAAAAAACTCATTCGAGCAAATCTGTTCCGAATTCCTAATACCGTCTTTAAAACGTACCTAATTATTACCGAGAAATTCGGCATCTGTTAAGGGTACTTAACTGATGTTTATGCAGCCGAATACAAAATTAGTCTGGAGTAATCTTGACCCAACTAAGTTTTTTTTTTTTTAAATCATAATAACTTGGGTTTAAATGCCTCAACTTGTTTGAACTTCAAACATACATACTTATTGCAAATGCTAAGATCTATATGTGGTGTAAAATTCGGTTTCAAATTCCATATATAACTTATCTATTCAACATTCTCATTTATAATTCATTCGTTATTTATCTATTTCATTCTAGCACTGGGCTGCTTTTCCTGCTGGATCACTTAAGCTTGTAGCATTCTGCATTTCCAACCAGGGTTGTATCTTTACAACTATTAATACTACTAATCTCCCCTGTATAATAAAGAGCAAGTGTCTGGTTGTGTATATATATATATATATATATATATATATATATATATATATATATATATATATATTCATACATATATATATATATATATATATATATATATATATATATATATATATATATATATATATATATATATATATTTCCAGTCAAGCTAGGCTCTCCCCTTCCCGCAAGTGAGGGAAGAGGGAGTAGGGGGTATTCATACCCTGGTGAGAGGGTGTGTGGGTGTGTGTACATCTATCTAAATATTCAACTGTCATTTTCAACGGGTTGTAGTCTAGCAATAATAATAACAAGATTAATAAAATATTTCAGACCTCCACCAATGAATATTGCCAATAACTACAGTAAAGCCTACGGACGTCACTTGCCACTTTTCATATGCTGACTGTACAGCATATGGTAAAAAGTGCAATGTTGATTCAAAATCGCGATCTTGATCCATATACTTTCCTAAATTTCATGTTTTCTTCCAATGCATAATATCTACCCATTGATAAGGTTTGGTGAAAATAAAATGTGTTAATAGTTTTGACGTAATCAGAAGTAAAGTATAATGCTAAAAAGTTGTACAGCTAGTTAATTTTGATAAAAGTTAAGAACCCAAAATGGGTATATCTAATTAAATCTAATAAAAGTTAGGAATGCAAAAAGGGTACATTTAGTTAAATTTGATAAAAGTTAGGGATCCAAAAAGGGTACATCTAGTTAAATTTGATGAAAGTTGGGACCCCAAAAGAGACATATTTAGTTATAATTGATAAACGTTAGGAACCCAAAATGGGTACATCTAGTTAAATTTGATAAAAGTAAGGGACCCATAAGGGGTACATATAGTTAAATTTGAGGAAGTTAGGAACCCATAATGAGTATATCTAGCTAAAATTGAGAAATGTTAGGAGCCCAAGAGCGGTACATCTAGTTATATTTAATAAAAGTTAGCAACCCAAAAGGAGCACATCTAATCTAGGTAAATTGTGTCTCACTTTTTATTCTACCCTGACGAAGTGTATTAAAATGCACGAAAGCTTTAGGTACCTAAGCTTTTTATTTTTTCCTACCGGCTTTTGCTGCTTATCAAATCACGTGATCCTTGTGACCGTAAAGCATATATATATATATATATATATATATATATATATATATATATATATATATATATATATATATATATATACATATATATAATTTAATTCAACATTTATCAAAATGAATAAAAATAAGTTATTACAATTACCTATCTTAATTTAACTAGATGCACCCCTTTTAGGTTCCCAACTTTTATCTAATTTAATTAGATCCACCAGTTTTAGGTTCCTAACTTTTATCAAAGTTAGGAATCCAAAAAGGGTACAGCTAGTTTAATTTGATAAAAGTTAGGAACTCACTGAGACCTCCAGGATTTGAATAGGACCATGAGCTTGTGTTTGAATTAGACAATTAAAGAGCACCTTTTTTTGCAGATTCTAAATCATCCATAAGTTAACGAATTTATGATTTCTTTGTGACACACAATAATAACATTATTCTTAGTTTTTATTCATAAAAAAATAATAATTCCGTATAGTGTACATTCAAGAGTTGTGTATCAACGGATATCAATGATATTTAAAGAAAATCGCAACTATTGATTTAAAAATAAGCTCATTTGTGTCAAGAGATGGAAAAATGTATGGAAGCAAAATCTGACTCGTGTTACTATCATGATTATTATCATCAATTTCATTAATAATAGAACAACAGTAAAAAACTAACAATAAAGAGACATAAGAGCAATTATCAACAAAGTTTACAGGTAATTTCTCTAACGGGACAATTACGCAGCAATATTATTTATTTCCCTAATAAAAAACAGTAAAGACAACTAACGATATAGAGACATGAGAAAAATTATTAACAAAGTTCGAAAGGTAACTTCTCTAACAGGAGAATTAAACAGAAAAATTTTGTTTCATTAATAATAAAACAACAATATAACCGACTAATAAAGAAACATGAAATATTATTAAAATAGCTCAAAGGGTAACTTATCTAACGGGACATTTACCCATAAAAAAAGGCTTCTAATAAAAAAAGAGCCGAACAAGGTCCTGAAATTAAGCGTCCCTTTGTCACGATGACCAAAGTGGCAACAGGTTCCAGCTATTCGCTCTCCTGCTTATGGTAATGGCTGATCAGGTCATTCAGACGCCCATCTTACAAGGCTCCCGGTTATTCCAGATCGCTCTCTGCCAAGTTCCTCGGCTCGTAAAGCGGACAGATCAGTGTAATGGAATTCTAGTCTACGTAGTCAGTTGTAGTGATTCTCAAGTTATAGCCGATGAACCTGATTCCATGTTATGGGCTTCTCATTAGGAAACACAAGAAAGAAGAGGTGAAAATTAATTGTGTGCTCATTTCAATAGCATAATAAAACTGCAAATTTGTAATTGTTTAGTTTGCGCAGGAGGTATTATTATTAATCAGGTACGCTACCCGTAAAAAAACGACGGCTAATTATTTATATGGATATGCACACACACGCACACACAGATTCAATCTTTCCCTCCTATTCCCCTTTTCTTAACTACTACATGGAAGTTTGGGCAATTCGTGGGAGACTGTCGTTTCCGAGTTGTAGCTGCTCAGCGTGAAAAGAAAGAAATTATATATACATATATATATATATATATATATATATATATATATATATATATGTATATATATGTATATATACAGTATATATATATACATATACAGTATATAAATATATACAGTATAAATATATATATATATATATATATATATATGTATACACACAGTATATATATATATATATATATATATATATATATATATATATATATATATATATATATATAAACACTTGGTCTTTATTACATAGAGGAAATAATACTATCTAAAATTCTTAAGCAGTAAGTTCCACAATAGAACAAACAACTTGAGAACCTGTGTTTAATATGTGCAAAGTGAAATACAATTCAATTATATTTATTTTTAAAAGCATTCTATGTACAAACAGCTGTGGGAATTCTTGATGCAAATACAGTATAGGCTAGGTAGCTCACTAGCTGTAGCCAAATCATCTGATAGAAAATAATGGAGGGTAGATGGTGGGGATTATGAGCTGGATGACTAAATTAATAAATGTTGGACTGAGAATCTTTCAACTTCAGAACCTACTCTTGGGATGCATTTTGTTGTTATCCGGGGAACTTAGCATTTTCTTTTATATATTGAAAAGGATATAGAACACTACTCCAGTATATTGAGCCAACGACGACATTAATGTATCCATGAGTGAAAAAAAATGAGATTTCTCAATTATTATGCTCATAGCAAAGTTGATAACTCAGCGCCATTGTCCCCACAGACATAGTCATGGTTATTATAGCCAGGGAGGAGAGTCTGGCATTCGGTTACGCCCTTGGAGGTGAGCAGGTACATGCAAAGTTTGTGGTTCTATTGCAAAAAATTATAAATCAAATGAAAAATCCTACCTTTTCGTCATTTTGCAGTTTTCTTAGTAAATTTAACGAGAATAAATTTCATAGACAATATGTGGAACAAAATCGACATTTCGTTAGAATCTATGTGATAAACTAGATGATATAGACTGATGTTTTGAGAAACAGTAATGTTTTTTTCCTCTCTCTCTCTCTCTCTCTCTCTCTCTCTCTCTCTCTCTCTCCTCGTAGATGAAACAAGGTTAAACAGTGATGACAAGAATGATGACTATTGCCACTAAACCATCATAAACAGCATTTACTTTCAAAGTAACAGAGCAAAATCAGAAATAAATTCAAGAGGATCAATTACAATAAGTAGTTATACAAAATAGAGAGAGGTTTGGCCAACATGACATTTACTCTTCTGCCGATGATTATCTTCTCCCTTTTCGCCATCTATCTGAACCTAACCACGCTTATACGAAGGCTCCTCCCAGCCAAAGGCGCCAGCAACATCCATATCTCGCTTTCTCCCCAGTGGGCTCTTAGATGGGGGTGGTGAGGTGGGGTAGGAGGGGGTGCGGGGGGAGGGGGAGGATTCTCGGCATATTAGGGATGGGAGATGGGTGGGACCTCAAACGTCTTGACAGCATCCCGCGTCTTGCAATGCTCCAGTGATTCTAACCTTTCTCTCTCTCTCTCTCTCTCTCTCTCTCTCTCTCTCTCTCTCTCTCTCTCTCTCTCTCTCTCTCTCTCTCTCTCTTCACCTATGTCTCCTTCGCTTTTTCCTATTACCTAGTTTTTGAAGCTGCCGTTTTGAGTGTTATGAAAATTATTTTCGAAAATATTGGGAATTTATAGTCTGAATATGGCACATCTAATTTTCCTGTACCGTATATATTTGGGTGCACGTGCACACACAAACGCACATACACACGCATACACACACACACACACACACACACATATATATATATATATATATATATATATATATATATATATATATATATGTGTGTGTGTGATGATTGCACATGAGCAACATTGGGGCTGGTCAGTAGTTGAAGCAGGGCGTGTAGATAATAAACTCATCTTGTGAATACCTGTGTCAAAACCAGAGGGGTGACACCCTCTGATGCTAAATCTGCCCTTACCCGACACCCCTGTTCTAAAAAAGGAAAAAGGGTTGTGGTGTACAAATGCTTATGCTTGTCTTCGTGTAAACATTACATTCGCGATGTAATCACGACTCAAAAATATTTATAACACAATACTCTTAATATCCTACATTACTCCTCTGTCTTACGGTACAGTTCTCTTGCTTGGGCACACTATTCTTCCTTATTTCTCTTGCTCTTGCTTTATTGAAGATTCTATATGTTGATGCTGTTAATATTGTTAAAATATTTTTATTCTAATTGTTCATTACTTCTATGGAAGCTTATTTATTTCCTTGTTTCCTTTTCTCACTGGGCTATTTTTCCTGTTGGAGCCATTGGGCTTATACCATCCTGCTTTTCCAAGTAGGGTTGTAGTTTAGATAATAATAATAATAATAATAATAATAATAATAATTATAAAAAGCATATCTACAGTAAAAGAATAGGAGAGGTCAGAAAGAACAGAGTTAGCTATATACCAACGATTGATCTAGAAATGAGAAAAACAAAAACACAATACTGCTTAGTAATTTTGTTTCAATCAGTAATAATTTTCTGAATTGGATTATCTGAGGACAAAGCTTCTTCAAGCACCAAGCAAAGATACTAACACACTGAAATTTGCAATCATGAAATCCTATTGTCCTTACGTTCCAGACGCCAGTGATGGTTGTCAAAGTACACTTGTGGTCGCCAAAGGCCAGCAAAAGATATCAAAAGCTCAGTAGAGGTCGCCAAAATCGTGTGTTTAAAGGTTTAAAGGTCACTCATAGAGAGTAGAGGCATGGGAGAGTGACAATGCCTTAGAAACTGACCATATATACATATGATCAGTGACCAAGCCCTATCTTCACCCAAGCTAGGACCAGGGAGGGAAATGCCAGCTAATGAATCAGCAGGTAGACCTATAGGTTCCCCCCAAAACCCCCATCCTTAGCTCACAAGGATGGTGATGTTAAAGACACTAAAAGAAACTACTGTGTTGAGTTAAGCGGGTCTCGGATCCCAGTCCATCAGATCACCAGGAAGGGACGTTTCCAATAGGCTAAGGCCAGCAATAATGGTGGTCGTCAAAAGAGAGATTAGTCAATAAAACTCATCAGTGGTCGTCAATAGCCAGAGCTGGTCGTCTAAAAACAAACAGTGACCGTCAAAGTTCATTGGTGGTGGCCTAATGATGATGGTAGTCGTCGAAGGCCGATGATAGTAGTTATCGGAATCGATCAGTTTTCCTTCTGTCGAGATGCCAATTAAAGAAGGAGAAGAAGAAAAAAAAGAAGAAAAGGAAGAAGAAGAAGAAGAAGGTCTAAAGCCGATGGGCCTGACAATGTTTTCAAAACCTGTTTTGGTTTCGTATAATGTAGGCATAATAATACCTTTGTTTAAATGAGGGAGGGAGGGAGAGAGGCACTCGCCATCCATATTGCATGAATCAAGGGGTGCAGATTAAAGTGCGATGCAAGTGCAAGCTCTCTCTCTCTCTCTCTCTCTCTCTCTCTCTCTCTCTCTCTCTCTCTCTCTCTCTCTATATATATATATATATATATATATATATATATAATCAGCTGGAGGCAATGAGAAAACACCAACTGTCATTGATTGAGACCAATTGTTACTTGCAGCGTGCTTAATTATTTGTACAAATAGTGTATGCGACCCGTCAAAAATAACGGCTAAATATTTAGATAAATATGCACATTTAAAACTTGCCATCCCATCTTACCAAGACATGACTACTTGGAGAGAGTATTTATATGCCTTGCAATGCCGCTGAACGTGACTGGAAATATACACATACATACACACACACACACACACATATATATATATATATATATATATATATATATATATATATATATATATATATATATATATATCCAGACGCAGGTTCTTTGTTATATAGTGACTTTTTTATGAGGTATTTTTTTCCCGTACAGTACCGAAAAATTTATTGCATTCTATTATTATTATTATCATTATCATTATTATTATCATTATCATTATTATTATTTTTATCACTATTATTATTATCATTATTATCATTATTATTACTACTTGATAAGCTACAACCATAATTGGAAAAGCAGAATGCTATAAGCCCAGGGGTTCCAACAGGGAAAATAGCCCAGTGAGGAAAGGAAACAAGGAAAAATAACATGTTTTACGAACAGTAACAACATTAAAATAAATATATCCTATATAAACTATATAAACTTTAACATAACAGGAGGAAAAGAAATAAGATAGAATAGTGTGCCTGAGTGTACCCTCAAGCAAGAGAACTCTAGCCAAGACAGTGGAAGACCATGGTACAGAGGCTATGGCACTACCTAAGACTAGAAAACGATGGTTTGATTATGGAGTGTCCTTCTCATGGAATAGCTGCTTTCCATAGCTAAAGAGTCTCTTCTATCCTTACCAGGGGAAAGCAGCCACTGAAGTAATGATCTTCTAAGGTAAACATTTGTTTCAAAGAGCACTATTTTCTTAATGGTAAGTATTGTCATGAAACAGCTACATGTTGCAAAGTATCAAGTTCTAATTAGGTAGTATTGTCAAACCCGGTACTTATCGTCCAATACAATAGCATTTCCAAAGAATGTAGCACTTTTCCAATATAGTAGCCTAATCCCCAAAAGGAACGTTTTCCATAATGTGCCATTTCCCAATAAAGTAACTTTTTTTCCAAAACAGCAATATGCCCAAAAGTAGCTTTTTTCCCATTATAGAAGAATTTCAAAACAAAGTGGAACTCTCCCAGAAATAATATACTGCTTCACTATTAGGTTGGTGGCCTATTGGAAACGTCCTTGCCTTCCAATTCACTGATTGGGGTTCATGACATGCTCAAGCTCAATAGTTTCTTGTAGTGTCTGCATCCTCACCATCCTTGTCAATTAAGTATAAGGGGTTCGGGGGAACCTATATGTCTACCTTCACAGTCATCAGCAGCCATTGCATGGCCCTCCCTGGTCTTAGCTTGGATGGAGAGGGGACTTGGGTGCTTATAATATGCATATATGGTCAGTTTCTGGGGCAATGTCCTGTCCACGTTTATAGTCATATGATCTCACAACAGGCGAATAATCTACCTTTTTGGGGGGTGGGGCCAGTTCCGGTAAACTACCTTCCTTCTTTTACCAAGTCTAGACTATTTACAATTCATTTGGCGTTTTGTTTAAATGCGTTTAGTTGACGCATCGAAACACACACACATATCTTCCCTTTATAATAAAGAGTAAGTATATATATATATATATATATATATATATATATATATATATATATATATATATACAGTATATATATATATATATATATAGTATATATATATATATATATATATAGTATATATATATATATATATATATATATATATATATATATATATATATACTGTATATATATGTATATATATACTTTTTTCGGTCACGCTCATCTATCCCCGTCCCTCCGATAACTGGGATTGGAAGTAGTCATATCCAGGTTAGAAGGGGTGCCTGTGC
>NC_090759.1:8172112-8174612 GCF_036898095.1 Palaemon carinicauda | reverse complement strand
CTTTTAAAGTGATTAGTTTCCATCAACTTCACGGAAACACGCCCTCTCCTCTCTCTCTCTCTCTCTCTCTCTCTCTCTCTCTCTCTCTCTCCTCTCTCTCTCGAGCAACCCGCTGTGACTATTACAAGATTAACAGTTTTTTATGACACTAAAATTGCCTTGTACATGTAAAAATGATGCTGGTGAGAAGAGAAAAACTCCACCATCGAGAGAGTCGAGAGAGGCAATGAGTTTAATGACTTTAGCTACGGGGTGGAAAGTTTCTCTGTGTGTGTGCGTGTGTCTGAGAGAGAGAGAGAGAGAGAGAGAGAGAGAGAGAGAGAGAGAGAGAGAGAGAGAAATGGGGGAAATTTAACTACTAGCATTATATGTACGTAATTGGAAGATAATCTCGGGAAATAACCTCATTTGACGAATTTGTTTTATGGCTTAATTCAGAGGTCAACCTTCTGCTTCGCTTATTGCCACGAGAAGACGAGAGAAAGTCTCTTCTATCATCATTTCCAAGATAATGTGAGCGAGAGGAGTTATTTTTTATTTGTTAGGAGTTCAAGGGATGGTTGCACAAGATTTTTGGGGAAAAGTTTTTCCCTTTTTTTATATTACGGTGAAGATGCTGGATAATGTTGTTTACAGTGTTGAAGTTTTTTTTTCAAAAAGTAAGAGATGAGTTTTCACCAAGAAATAGGAAATTAATTTTTTTTTCCCCAAAAGTATGAGAGGGATTTTCCCAAAAAGTAGATTGTTTTTTTTTTTTTTTTTTCAAAATGCGAGAGAGGATTTTCTTTCTTCAAAAAGCAAAAAAGGGATTTTTTGTTCCCAAAAAGTAGAAGAATTTTTCCCCCCAAAAAGTAACAAGATTTTTTTTTTTTCCAAATTAAGATGTATTTTCCAAAAGGCAAGAAAAGTTTTTTTTTTTTCCCAAAAAGCATGAAAGTAGTCTGTTCCCAAAAAGGAGAGGAGTTTTTACCCAATAACTAACAGGTTTTTTTTTTTTTTTCCAAAAGGGAAGAGAAGATTTTAAAAAAAGCAAGAAAGGAGTCTGTTCCAAAAAGAGTAATAAAAGATATATATTTTCTTTAAACAGTAACCGGATTTAACAAAAAAAAAAGAAATTTTATTTTTTTCCCAAAAGGGAAGAGGGTTCAATTAACTAATAAGCTAAGAGGCTGGGATCATCATGGATGCCAAAAATGAAGAGAAGACTTCTCTTCCCTAAAAGTAAAGGGGTCAAAAATTTCAATGTTGCCGAAATTTGATAAAGGAGTTATTAAACTCAGACTTTGGAAGTTATTCTCTCTCTCTCTCTCTCTCTCTCTCTCTCTCTCTCTCTCTCTCTCTCTCTCTCTCTCTCTCTCTCTCTCTCAGCTAAGTATGAAAGAAGAGCTAACCAGGTCGATTTTCTGAACTTTTCTCAGCAAGTGTGTGTTTTTGATCAATCAGAGACCTTTCAGGTTCAGTTTTTAACTATGTACAAAACACCTAACTAGTCTTATTTCTTATAGGTTATAAACTTTCATAAAATAGAGGAAGTGCTGGCATCTGATATCAAACAATGTCAATACTGATATTTCTTTGTTTCCATAGTTTGAAAGATCCTGTGCTCCTTGATACATTCCTTTTCTCCATCTTTCATATTCGTTTCCCTCTAAGTACATAGCACATCCACTAACCCTAAAGAATTTTGTAAATTACCCCATTTGGGATAATTTACCCTGTTCCCCGACCACTGATCTACGTATAGACAACGGCTGGAAAATAAATGGCCTTAAGAAGCTACTGATTATAGTAATTATTCAAGCTTGACCTGCACGGGAATTCAAAAATAAGAAAATGCAGGATATTATTATCAGCATTATTAAGTTTCCATGCAAAGTTCGTTGAAATCTAGATCTCATTAGCGAAAAAAAAATGTTTAATAAGGAAAACAAGAACTAAAACATAAATAAAGATCCTAAGTATTTACTAAAAAAACTCGCCTTTAAGCATATAACTTCTTTCACTTACAATTATGGAGAGAGAGAGAGAGAGAGAGAGAGAGAGAGAGAGAGAGAGAGAGAGAGAGAGAGAGAGAGAGAGAGAGAGAGAGAGAGATTACAATAACAGAAACTCTTTTTCAATTTCGCATAGTAACCTCAATCGGTCAGTTTATTTCATCTGATTTCTGACCTTCAAGAAAGACGTTTATAGCGATAAGGGAATAAATTTACAAGTCAAATTATGCTATTGAGATCTTGATACGCGTCTTATTATGCTTTTCGGTTTTATTGTCATCTACTTATTTCCCTATTGTAAAGTGCGAAGGAAAGTTCTGACAGAGATACACATGCATGCACACACACACACTGGGTCTTCTCTCTCTCTCTCTCTCTCTCTCTCTCTCTCTCTCTCTCTCTCTCTCTCTCTCTCTCTCTCTATATATATATATATATACATATATATATACTCTATATATGTATATATATACATACACACACACACACATATATATATATTTATA
>NC_090759.1:8142112-8149612 GCF_036898095.1 Palaemon carinicauda | reverse complement strand
TGGTGACCGGGGTTACACTACAAACCACAGGCAGACAAGCGAAAAGAGGGAATAGAACGAACGAAAATGTGAAACAGATGATGTCCGAAGATCCTGAGGGTAACCGGATAGAAAGTTTGCATGGCAAAATTCAAGATCAGAAACGGGAAAGGAGGTCGCGTAAATGGTTTAAAAATGGGTCCGCTGATTTAAAGGTCTTAAGTGATAGTTATATAAGGAAACCTTTGAAACCTTGTTAGTAATTGAATAGTAATCCCTACGATGATAACTATAATTTTATCTAGATTATCAATTTAGCAATTAGTATTGGGATACCTTAACGCGGGAAGGGTTTGCGAATCGCCATGATCAACAAAGCTGTACTAGTCAGGGCCACCGATACTAGGTTGGTTTACTATGAGCGATCAGATTAAAATCTTCAGCTCTGGCCAGCGTGGTAATGAAGGACATATCTGAGGACTTTGTCCTACATTGGACTAAAAACGGCTCCATTTGTAGTATGTATAAAGGAATAAAAGTGTTTTCGTTTCAAAAGGAAACTTGAACATTCTTAGTGAACTATAGTCATAATGAATTGGTTAAAGAACTCGTTTTTCCTTCGTAACATGTTATATTTTTCCAGAGATTAAGAACAAATTAACAACATTCGAATCCTAATAATAATCACAATAGAGCTGAATAAATTAATATTTTATCTTGACATTTACACATATTTCATAATTCATGAATATTTCCTTTTACTCTGCTTCACCCCGATAAATATCACGAAAAAATTATCCCCTGAAAACCCCGAATTATAAAAATGATGAAAAAATAGCATGAGTTTAGCTTCATCATAATTGCTTGCAACTGTATTTTTCATTGTGAAAGTAGAATTTCTATTTAAAAAATGAAACTTTAATTCTTTGCAAATATAATGCACAGATTCAGCTATAAGTGAATAGTGTTAGAAAATGGGACCTGAAATGATTTTCCACAAACGATATCAGATACTCGTTAGTAAGATAAACACACACACATATATATACGTATATATATATATATATATATATATATATATATATATATATATATATATATATATATATATATATATATATATATATATATATATATATATATATATATACATTCTTACTAAGCTGGTCTAGTGTACAGTAAATATTTCATCAACATATTCTATTTGTGTATTTGAGATGTGTGTAATCAGCTCGTAAGTCTGAGTTTAACTCTTGTAGGTTTAGGTAATTGTATGTAGATTGCATGAGACTTCCGTCATTCATTTCGTAGTATTTTTCATTCAAGTCAGTGTATGTAAATTTACGTTATTTCTATGAATTAACTTTTTATTTCACGTATTTTGTTACGAAGTCTTATGTAAACTGTCTAAGTATGCTGAATGAAGCATACGAGGTTTGAAAACGAGGGCTTACGTCATGTTTACGAGGTATTGCATCATGTCTATATTTCCTCATGTTTAGAATGTTCTTGAAAACCCCAGATTTAGTTTTATCCTTTTTTTTATGTTTCGAGGAGGTACATGGGCGGAGTTAACCGAGGGAGGGTTACCTTGCAAGCAAGGTTTGATCCCCTGTTCTATTTGACTGGTTGGCAACCTTATGCCGCTAAGCCTTGCCCCCACACCACTAGAAGAATCTATTTAGAATTATCTGGAATAAATAAGTCAATATATATATATATATATATATATATATATATATATATATATATATATATATATATATATATATATATATATATATATATGTGCCCCTAGGAAATCATAAGCAGCAGAAAAGATCCAGCATGTCCCTGTGAAAGACCTAACATCCTCTCTCCTCAAGTGCCTTGAGTGTGGGCCCTCTCCAAAGTGAATAAGTTTTTCACCCAACATATATCATGTGTATGAGTAGTGTGTTCAAACGTTAATGAAACTTTGAATGTGATTTCAAATTTATTGTGTCATTGTACGTGCTGGTATTATATAAATATTTGTAACTGGCCCTGTGAAATTTAGGTTAAAACAGTGAAGTGTAATCATATATATATATATATATATATATATATATATATATATATATATATGTGTGTGTGTGTGTGTGTGTGTTTGTGTGTGTGTATGTGTGTAAAGTCGTCTACATTGTTGGTGGTTTCAGACATAATTGGCAAGTGAAAACATGAACATGCCAGTTACTTATGCTTTGTCAATTTTTTTAGCCATTCTTATTGGAAAAATCATACATGCGTGTATATATATATATATATATATATATATATATATATATATATATATATATGTATATATATACATATATATATATGTATATATATATGTTTATATATATATGAAGAACTTAATAAAACCCCATTTTTAAACTAACGAAAATTTTCGCCCAATTATCATGAACCTTTTATACCATCGTTTACCATATGCATTACACTTTTTTTACAGCCTCCCCCCCCCCAACTTCTTCATTTAACAACTACTTCAAAAGGGCGGACGGAACCCAGGATTTTTGTTTTGGGTGATCAAAGATTGAGTGAAATTAATCGAATGATAATAAAGTATTTAAATTCTCTGATAAGCTGAGCATGAAAAGTAATAATAAAACTATAAAAGAATATATTAATAAATAAAAAGTAAGTAATAAATGAAGTATTGTCTTAAGATGGAAAAAAAAATAGGCAATTAAAGTGATATATCCTAATCTATAACAACCTGTAATAACCTCAGGTATTCGGTCACATCCAAGTTGGTGGGTTTGCCCCTCAGGTACAGTTAGAATCAAAAGAACGTCAGATGTCTCTAGTGTTCCTATGACAAAACAGAAAAGGTGTTGCTCTTCTTACTACTACTATGAAATGGACGGAGCCCTCTCCAACCTTAGCCAATCAAAGACAGCAACGGCGTGTTTTTGCTAGTGAAAGCATTAAAATTTTACAAATCAAGTTGCCATATTTCATTCTGTTTAATCATTTGACGTTTCGAATATCCACTGCAAATACTGAATACACACACACATATATATAAATATATATATATATATATATATATATATATATATATATATATATTTATATATATATATATCTATATATATAAATATATATATATATATATATATATATATATATATATATATATATATATATATATATATATATATATATCATGAATCCGCAAAATCGTGTAGAAATTATTGGAGTATCGCAGCTAAAATATTCCTTCCATTAATAGCTACATTAGATTATTTCGACATTAGCCTTGTTCAAGTCACCGATGAAAGAAAAAGTACTTTCAGATATAGTTCGATGTAAAATAATAATAGTAATAAAAAAAAACACCATACATGAGTTACACCGGCCTAAATGACATTCAGAGAGAGAGAGAGAGAGAGAGAGAGAGAGAGAGAGAGAGAGAGAGATTCGGCCTGAATACATCGTTTTTAATTATATTTGTAGCAAGTTGGTCAACATTCGCCCTTAACTTTTTGAGTTAGGTTGGTGACAAACAAATAGACAGAGTTGAAAACTTGACCTCCTTGGCGGAGGTAATAATAATAATAATAATAATAATAATAATAATAATAATAATAATAATTGGACCAACTCGTAAATTTTGAGAGAGTTTTGTCGAGGCCCCCGCACTGAGTCCTTTTATAATTTGGAATTGCAAGATATTTCTTTGGATTTATTAAACGTAATTAGATCTTATTACCTTCTAAATTCCTGGAATTTATCCATTTAACCAAACCTACTGAAATCTTTTAACCCTTCCAAAAACCACATTATTACTTCCATTCTCAACTCGGGGCCGTTCTCACATAGGGGACCAAAACCCCCTGTTTCACGCTACGCTTAACTCTGCCTCACATAAATCTACATTAAGCCTTTATATGGGCGATCAATCATATTCAGACTTTCAAAATATTTTGCAGGGACTATTGCAATATATCAAGAAACATATGTAAAAAAGCAAACATTTCAATCGTATAATATGTATTTTTAAAGGAATACAAAATGTACACAGACAAAGCGAAAAAAAATCTTGATTTTAACATATTTCTCTTTGCAAACGAAGTCCTCTCAGGAAAAATATCTAATCTGTAATTACATATTGCATTATAAATACGTCCTTGTTACATACGCTTTTTTTTTTTAAGCCAAAGTTTACGTTATATCCAAATAGATACCAAAACTTTTCTATCCGTTTCAAACCGATAAATCCAAATAAGCAACTGAGGATTTTTTCTCCTGACAAATTCCTAACTCATTTTAAAAGATAAAGGGCCTTTAATTTTTTAAAGAAAATTTAAAGGTATTTATTCAAATATGGTTCGAAGTTAAGATTAATTTTTTTCTTAATTATTTGTTCATTTGTTTATTCACTAGTTTATCAAGTTGCCGACGAGAGTGTTTTTGAATTGGTCGTCGCACATTATTAAGCATAAAAACAAATGCTAGACTGTAAGTGAATAAATCGCCAAAAAAAAAAAAAAGATGTTAAATAGTGATATTTAGTAAATACTGTATATTTTGTAAAGGTGACAAGGTAAAGGACTCTGGTAATATACATATTATACTCACTCAGATGCGTATAAAAACATTGAAGAAAAGAAAATTTAACTAAATGATGAAGATTTACTATATAAAATAAGAGGACTAGATCCTTTAGCAAGGGAGACCTAATTTCATGAGTGCCAACCTAAGCAGTTTTTAGTGAGACGAATACCTCAGCAGTATTACACCATCACAGTAACTGAGGAAACGTCAGACAAGAAAAGATGTATAGAGAAACCATTTTCGCATCTACGATTTTATAAAATAAAAGAAGTTATTCACAAAGATCGGGTTCTAAAACTTTGTCATTTAGAAATATGTATAATGAGAATCTATGCAAAAATAGCAATAATGAACAAGCTTTTGAAATAACTAGTCAATCTCAGATTGAAGATTGAACACTGTTCTGACCTGAAAGACAGCATCGACTTCTGATCATCCTCATATAAAAACACACTGATATTTTGTAAATCTTTGGAATCACTGAAAACAATTGTTCTTTCTGCTTATGATTTATGAAATGATGACTGGATCAAAGAAGTTAGTCTTGAGCTTTACACTAAATTACTCAATGCCTTCAAAGAAACCAAGACACTTTTATGGCCCACCAAATCTAGTGACGTTCCTTATTATTATTATTATTATTATTATTATTATTATTATTATTATTATTATTATTATTATTAGCTAAACTATAACCCTAGTTGGAAAAGCAGGATGCTATAATCCCAGAGGCTCCAACAGGGAAAATAGCCCAGTGAGGAAAGGAAAAAAGGAAAATAGAATATTTTAAGAAGAGTAATAACATTAAAATAAACATCTCCTATATAAACTATAAAAACTTTAACAAAACAAGAGGAAGAGAAATAAGATAGAATAGTGCTCTTGAGTGTACCCTCAACCAAAAAAATTCCTGCTTATGTTTAACAATCTGTATTTACACTAATGTGTGGTAAGAGGGACCCACCAGATCGAAAATGAATATTAGTACTAAAAGTTAATCAAGATATGTGTAAAGCAGCAACAGTTGGACAGTGGAAGATGAAAACGCATATCCTACTATGTATAACACTCCGCCATCTCTTCAAATCTAAACAATCAACTACTTTCCTAATCAAACTAGGTAATTATGAGTTCTATACTTTTTCTTTTGAATTGAAAACAGTTCTGGCATATACATGAATGAAAGTGTTTCAGTAATCAGTAATAGTGATGTGCTTCAGGATCAACCTGAAGGAACAGTGTTTCGTGGCGACCGAGACAACTTTGATCAGCTGGTGTCTGATGTTTGTGGAACTGGATCAGTTCAAAGCACAGCTGGAACCTACATGGAAGAATTTGGATTCTGGAAAGATGATGGCCTGAAATTAGTCCTTCGTATGACTGTACCCATTCCTGAGAAGATTCAAAAGTCCAGTTTAGGAGTTTCCACCATACTACAGGAGAAAACGACATGAAGAACCAACCCTCACAGAGCCCTCAAACTGTGCTGAAAATTTCAGCATCAAGATTCTGAATTTATTTTTAGATTATTGCTTGTCATATGCTCTTTGAGAGTGGGTCAATTTATCCCTGCTATATCGGGATCTGTGTCTAGTAGGCTACTGCTAATACTCCAAACTTTACGACAACTATGTGTGTAGATATATGTATATGCATATATATCTGTGTGTATTTATAATATATATATATATATATATATATATATATATATATATATACATATATAGATATATATAATTACGGTATTATTTAAATTTTTTAACGGAGAGCCCTGCCCTTCCAGCGGGAAGGGGGAGGAAGCCCCGCCCTGCCAGCGGGAAGGAGGGGAGCCCCCCTGCCAGGAGGAAGGGGGGAGCCCCCTTCCAGCAGGATGGGGGAAGCCCTGCCCTGCCAGCGGGAAGTGGGGAGCCTCACCCTGCCATCAGGATGGAGGGGAGCCCCCCTGCCAGCAGGAAGGGGGGAGCTCCCTGCCACCAGGAAGGGGGAAGCCCCGCCCTACCAGCAGGAAGGGGGAGCCTTGCCATGGCAACAGGAAGGAGGAAACCCCGCCCTTCCAGCGGGAAGGGGGGAACCCCGTCCTGCCAGTGGGAAGGGGAGGCCCCCTGCTAGAAGGAAGAGGGGAGCCCCCCTGCCAGCAGGAAGGGGGGAGCCCCCCTGCCAGCAGGAAGGGGGGAGCCCCCCTGCCAGCAGGAAGGGGAGAGCCCCCCTGCCAGCAGGAAGGGGGAGCCCCCCTGCCAGCAGGAAGGGGGGAGTCCCGCCCTGCCCTCGGGAAGGGGGAGCCCAGCCATGCCCACGGGAAGGGGGAAGCCCCGCCCTGCCCACGGGAAGGAGGGAGCCCGCCCTGCCAGCGGGAAGGGGGGAGCCCCGCCCTGCCAGCAGGAAGGGGGGAGTTCCACACTGCCAGCGGCAAGGGGGGAGTCCCACCCTGCGAGCAGGAAGGGGGGAGCCCCGCCCTGCCAGCGGGAAGGGGGGAGCCCCGCCCTGCCAGCAGGAAGGGGGAGCCCTGCCTTGCCAGCGGGAAGGCGGGAGCCCTGCCCTGCCATCGGGAAGGGGGAGCCCCGCCCTGCCAGAGGGAAGGAGGGAGCCCCGTCCTGCCAGCGAGAAGGGGGGAGCCCCGTCCAGCCAGCGAGAAGGGGGGAGCCCCCCCTGCCAGCGGGAAGGGGGGAGCCCCGCCCTGCCAGCGGGAAGGGGGAAG
Organism: Palaemon carinicauda; assembly: GCF_036898095.1. Lineage (NCBI taxonomy): Eukaryota > Metazoa > Arthropoda > Malacostraca > Decapoda > Palaemonidae > Palaemon > Palaemon carinicauda. Next base: position 8,142,354 of record NC_090759.1, on the reverse strand, counting down.
CCCCGCCCTGCCAGCGGGAAGCCCCGCCCTGTCAGCGGGAAGCCCCGCCCTGCCAGTGGCAAGCCCCGCCCTGCCAGCGGGAAGGGGGAGTCCCACCCTGCCAGCAGGAAGGGGGAGCCCCGCCCTGCCAGCGGGAAGGGGGGAGCCCTGCCCTGCCTGCGGGAAGGGGGGAGCCCCGTCCTGCCAACAGGAAGGGGGGAAGCCCGCCCAGCCAGCGAGAAGGGACGAGGTCCTTCCAGCCA
>NC_090759.1:8127112-8134612 GCF_036898095.1 Palaemon carinicauda | reverse complement strand
TAACAGTCATCAAATAGTATTTAGGCAATTATACACTATCTTACACGCTGTATATAGAATACTCATTTAACTTCTCTCTACACCCCCTAAATCAGAATTGACTTCCTTATTTCCTCAGTGACTGGCTGGGGCAAGGGGTTGGGGAGAGGAGACTCCCCCCTCCCGACCCTTCCCTGCATTGTCCACTTAGCTCCTACGAAAAAATAGTAATTGTATGTGTATATATATATATATATATATATATATATATATATATATATATATATATATACATATATATATATATATATATATATATATAATATATATATATATATTTATATATATATATATATATATATATATATATGTAATATATATTTATATATATAATGTCCTCACTTCACTCCGCATTCTCTACAGGTATAAACATAATAAAACATTAAATTGCATTACAGCGCACCATGCCGGTTGACGCCAGGTTTATTTTTCCAATGAGTCATACTTTTAAAAAACAATATAGATATAACATCACATATTCTAATAACTTCTACAAACTTCTGTACTGATATAGCATTGCATATTTAAAACAAAATGGACAAACTTTCAAATTAACATATAAGCCTCCTCTGTCGCCTAGGAAAAACCATAGATAAAAAAAAAAATCTCAAGTTTTGAAAAAACTATGGAAACCTGTGTATCCACGGCAATAATGCAGAGTAAACCAAATTTGAGTGGTGGAACTTCACTCTTGTACTACTAATAAATAATATTGATAATATTAATAATAAATTCGACTTGCTCGGGCTAGCATGCGCTAGAAAGTGACCACTTACTAAATACCTCTTCAAACATCGAATACGTTTCACCCAACACTAAATTCTCATTGGCCACTGCCTACATAACAACTGAACTTAAGTAACAAGACACTAAGATCTGCTTACATGTCGTTAGGACAATTATTTTTCGCTATACTTCGTAACGCGAAAAAATTCTAGTCCTCACTTCACTCCGCATTCTCTACAGGTATAAACATAATAAAACATTAAATTGCATTACAGCGCACCGTGCCAGTTGACCCTAGATAATACCAAAGAAAGGGAGAGAAGGAAAGAAATGGAGATTAAGAAATAAATGTTCCGATTGAATTATTTACACATTTAACCTATTTCTGAAGTCCTTGACAAACATGTTTACTTGAAACAGACTACCAACGCTCATGTCTATGAAGACACCTATCATTGACGTGATCGTTTGCAATGTTTGAACTTGTAGCCACAGTTTTTAACAAAAAATTCTGTTTGGTTACATTACCACAGTGCTTCACTTTACTTTAACCTATTCGGAAATACAGGAGCTTTTAAAACTTCTTAAAGATAAATTGATCAAAGGACAAAATCATTCCAGCTTCCTCTGTATCATGCAAAATACATCAAATATGGAAAAGCATTTGTGACAACTTCTGATAAAAAAAACTTCACAGTATTGGTGATTTTTTTTTTTTCCTGTTCAACAAAGAAATCTTCAATTTACAATAAACTTAATTCCCCAAATCTCAGGTTAGAAAACTTTAATGATCTATCAAAATAATAAAGAAGTTTTTCAATATAGGAAAATAAAAACCGCGCAGATTCTGCAACACCTGATTATCAAAAAGATCTTTTATATACACCGATCTACCAGCTAAATGCTTCGCAGGTGCTTACAAAGATTTAACAAGTGAATTTTCCGTTGGATCTATGTAACCCCTCATTTTATGCATCCGCGTTATGGCAAAAATAGTTTGATCTCTGTAAATTACTAAAGCCCCGGAATCTAGTAAAAGCGTGATAAATAAAGCAACATACAATGGCATTTCACTTTGCTCGTGACCATTATTGTAAGTTTCTCTTTGTTGAAAAGCAAGTGTGTAGGCCTTGTCGGTTCTGTCATTCATCGATGATAGAAGATACCCATGACCACTGAGGTCCCCCAGTTTCCTGTCCAAATTAGATGCCACCATCAAAGACGACTGTTGGCATTTCATTGCATTCACAATCCTGGAAAGCAGATATATCAAAGTTAAATTTCAGCGAAAATTTTCCAGTTTTTTTTTTCTTTGCCGTGTGTAATAAACCTTTTGTTACGTAAACACTCATAAAATTTAACAAAGTTTCCCTTAATATCAAAAGTCAAGATGGAGAGGACTTTCACTCTGTAATAGTCTACTTAAGTGAAGAATTTTTACCTCCATTTTATTAATAACCTTTGGTATAAAGCTAAATGGAGACATTTACCCCCTTTTTTCTCTTTTCTTCCTTAACCAAACCTCAAGTTAAAGCATCAATTCCCTCTGTACCTCGACACCAATATTCGAGATTATAAACCAACATATTTTTAAAAGTACTCTTTCTGAACTAACATACATTGATGACCTGAACAGTGTATTCAGTACAAGTTAAAAATCTTTGGTTTTCTACGATTTCTAAATTGGCTTTTTGCAACCTACTTGCATTAAAATCGAAAATTTTTTGTTATCTGGAACAACGTTCAAACATTGCCAAAGTACTTTACATAATTATGTCGACTGGCTCCTGCTCCTTCATGTTTAATTTTAAAGATTCATTTGCTGTCCAGTTTCCAACCGCACTTTTCATAAAAAAAATCACTGTATTCATCGCTAAAAAACTTCAAAAAGACTCCAAACCTACTACTGAGGTGTCACAACATATAAATTTCCCTACAACAGAGGCGTTACAATATAATGATTAATTAAATCCGAGTTGTCACAATATAGCGGTAAATTTCCTATGTCTGAAGCGTCGCAATATAGCGGTAAATTTCCCATGTTTGAGGCGTCACATTATATGGTAAATTTCCTATGAGGCGTCGCAATATAGTGATAAGTTTGCCTACATCCGAGGCTTCGCAATAGTGCCTTTATCTGAGGTGTCATAATATAGTGATAAATTGCCTACATCTGAGGCGTCACAATATAGTAGTAAACTGCCTACATCTGGGGCGTCACAATAAAGTGATTAACTGCCTACATCTGAGACGTCACAATATAGTGATAAACTGCCTACATCTGAGGCGTCACAATATAGTGATAAACTGCCTACATCTGAGGCGTCACAATAAAGTGATAGATTAAACAAGTCTGATGCAAATATATAGTTAAAGTAACGACCATTATAAACTAAAAAGAATGGATTTCTGCGTCAAAACGTGATCTCAACCAGAGCATCTGATATTTCCCCATTATGTTCCCAACTAGCTTTGCTCAATATGTAAAAATACAGAAATACTTTACCGTTTACATTTTAACAATACCTCTCACAACAAATGTCGTGGAAATTATGTAACAGACAATTCTGTCCAAAAGATATTCTTGAAAATAACGTTTTTGTTAACTCAGAACGTTTGGCATCTGAACAAGGTCTTTAACGACATAGTTTATCCTTATAGTTACGAAATTTGCCTTCAGTATTCGTCCACCGTAAACCTTTCCAAATACAATTTAGAGTCTGAAAACCAATTACACTTTCTTGTAAATAAATCCAAATATTGACGAAGTTTTTTTAAAGTAAATAGCTAGCATCCAATGCCCCTTCAAAACAACCATCCGCAGATATGCCATCGTGTAAAAATACTTCAATCTTCACTTCCTTAAGATCTCCAATATCTAACAGACTTTTAAGAATGTCTAAAGATAATCCATTATAAAAAAAAATCTTACTCCAATGAGAAAGATATTGGCCACGTTTTCATAGATTTCTATGCGATAAGCAGACTATAGACTGAAAGTAAATATTAAATCCTTAAAAAGTTTGCTTACCATTTCCATTCTTGGCCACCGTCAAAGGAATCATTTCTTAGTTTCTCTGATACCAGTGTCACCCATTCTCTTTCTATCAAGCTCTAAACTCTTAATAAAATCTGATTCGTCCCTTTCTGACCTATTGTTACCCAATCCAACAACCATAGTAACGGTTTTGAAATGGAATTTTGTAATCACCCTTTTAGACGTCAATGACTATCTTACCGGACCCAATCTAATTCTGTTCAATGTATTGTGAATAAGAACAACCAACAGGCAATTAAAAACAATAAAATAAAATAAACACAAAGTTCCAATTTCCTTGTACCAACTGCAAAGTATACAAAATAAAAACAGCTATATTTTCACTTATCTTTTCGACGTCTTTCTTGGTACATTCCCGGCTCCAATGTCCCTTCTCGGCCTTCATTGAGCTCTAGACCTCTTCCATCAAAGATGATATGAATCCACAGACTTTCCCTCGATCTTTAACTAGGTTGATACTTTCGGCGATGCTGCTCTTTGCGTACTAACTCGTTTCTGCAGCAGTTTTAGATGTTCCTTGTCCTCCAAGTTGATAAACAATCGCATCTAATGCTAACATTTTCGTATCAGTTTCCTCAAAATAACGCGATGCTCATTCAAATGGTTTTCCATCATACTTTAATGAGGTGCGGATACTTGTTGGATATTCTGCTGGAAATCGGATAATAAATTGTCCATCACTTCTTAAAACGGTTTCAGCATACTGATTGCTAGCGTGAAAACACTATTCTCATCTGAAACTGTATTTGACTCTGCCTGGCGTCCTGGCTAATAAATTCGACTTGCTCGGGCTAGCGTGCGCTAGAAAGTGACCACTTACTAAATACCTCTTCAAACATCGAATACGTTTCACCCAACACTAAATTCTCATTGGCCACTGCCTACATAACAACTGAACTTAAGTAACAAGACACTAAGATCTGCTTACATGTCGTTAGGACAATTATTTTTCGCTATACTTCGTAACCCGAAATTTTTTTAATACTGTATATATATATATATATATATATATATATATATATATATATATATATATATATATATATAATAAATTTTGCATATTTTTACGTGTTTTTCATATTCAAATAAGCCATATATATTTTGATATATTAATGTCTGGATTCTCTTAACGACCTCGGGATCAGAGCCCCAGGCGAAATCTCACAAAGACAAGAGCTTGGCTCCGGCCGGGAATCGAACCCTGGTCGGCAAGCTTATATAGACAGTGACTAACCCATTCGGCCACGAAGGAAGATAAAAGTCAATGACAATTCTACTGTACTTATACCCGTCGAATTCAGGTATTTTGTACTTAGAATTGAAATCAACCCATCTTCACCATCGTAGCTAATTGGTAGTATAAGTACAGTAGGATTGTCATTGACTTTTATCTTCCTTCGTGGCCGAATGGGTTAGTCACTGTTTATATAAGCTTGCCGACCAGGGTTCGATTCCCGGCCGGAGCCAAGCTCTTGTCTTTGTGAGATTTCGCCTGGGGCTCTGATCCCGAGGTCGTTAAGAGAATCCAGACATTAATATATCAAAATATATATGGCTTATTTGAATATATATATATATATATATATATATATATATATATATATATATATATATATATATATATATATATATATATATATATATATATATATATGTGTGTGTGTGTGTGTGTGTGTGTAATGTGTGGGTGTGTTTTGTATTTGCAGTGGATAGTTGAGACGTCAAATTGAAATATGGCAACTCGATTTGTAACTTTTGTATGCTTTTGCTTACAAAGACAGCCCTTTACTGTCTTGGGTTCGCTAAGGTTGGAGAAGGCTCCGCCCATTTCATAGTAGTATTAAGAAGAGCAACACCTTGTCTGTTTTGTCATGGGAACACTAGAGACATCTGACGAAAGATTTCCCCCGAGTGTCGGTGTTCTTTTGATTCTAACTGTACCTAAACAAAATATTGAAATGCATGCCAACATAGACTTCTTTAACATTTGATTACCTAAAAGGTGCGAGATGGGAGGGGGTTGCCTAAGGCAACTAGAGTGTTACTGGGTCTTTCGACTAGCCAGACAGTACTATATTGGAAACCTTTCTTTGGTTACGGCTCAATTTTCTTCTGCCCATACATACGCCAAATAGTCTGGCCTATTCTTTCCACATGCTCCAGTCCTCATACATTTGACAACACTGAGATTACCAAACAATTATTTGCTCAAGGGGTTAACTACTGCTCTCTAATTGTTTAGTGGATACTTTACTCTTGGTAATTGTATAAGAAACTCTTTAGCTATAGTAAGCAGCTCTTTTAGAAGGACACTCAAATAAAACCATTATTTTCTGATCCTAGACAGTGCCATAGCTTCTGTACCATAGTCTTCCACTACCTTGGGATAGAGTTCCCTTGCTTACAGGTACACTCAGGCATACTATTCTGTGTAATTTCTTTTCCTCCTGTTTTTTTTTTTTTTTTTTTAGTTTATATATGGAAGATCTATTTAATGGCCCTTTTCTTAAAACATTTTATTTCAATTGTTTATTACTTCTCATGTAGTTTATTTGCTACTTGTTTCCTCTCCTCACTGGACTATTTTCCCTGTTGGACCCCTTGGGCTTAGTATAGCCTCATGCTTTTCCAACTAGGACTGTAGCTTAGCTGGTAATAATAATAATAATAATGATAATAATAATAATAATAATAATAATAATAATAATAAGTGTCTCAATAATCCACACACATCGTTATTAATTCGTAATTTTTGAATTTATGGAAGAAGCATTAGCTCTAACTATAAGCATAAGTATTTTCACTAAGATGAAATCTATGATTTTGGCGTGCAATGGGGATATATGCCAAGCATTCTCCTATCTTGGCTATTAGTAAATGCTAACTGATCTCAATTTAGAAAATATCTCTATAATGAGATTTCAAGACCTGTTCACCAGTGAGTGTATGGAATTAAGGAGGAGTCTGAATTTCAAGTAAACAACACAAATTAAAACTATAGTAAATGGAATAGCGAATAATCAAAAGGTGGTGAACCTACCATGTATGACGGGGGATCTTAAAATTTGCAAAAGAGAGTAACGAGAGAAGGAATTGCGCATGCGCTGCTTGCCCCAACATGACCTCTAAGGAGATTAAGGATTGCTCAACAAAACGTCGTAAACACGAAATTGAGATCATTATCCGGGAAGAACGGAACCCCGTAATAATTTGATCTACATATTCCAATCGGGAATAAAAGTCATTATATCCCATATTAACCAAATCATATACTAAACTAGTTTACAAACTAGTATTTTGCTTAAAATGCTTTAGAATGCTAAAAATTATGCATTAATTCTTTAGCACATGCTTCACGAGGTTAAATATAAATGCTACACTTGCTCTAAGTATAAGACTTAAAATGTGTATAGTAATGAATATTGGAAAATATGAATGTCAGATATCGATCATTTCAAAATCCTGAACTTCATAACTTACGAAAAAGGATCGTCTATTTTTAACAACATAATGTATAGAATGTTCAATGCAGCTGGTTGAACAATTCGCCGGTTGCAAAGTTACATAAACATTTCTTGTTTATCCATTATGCAAAATATCTTTATTTAGAACAGTTAACCAAAAATTTCTTTTTCCCTAAGGACAGCTACATGTTTTTAATATAAAAAATCCCTATC
>NC_090759.1:8119612-8122112 GCF_036898095.1 Palaemon carinicauda | reverse complement strand
TATACATAAATATATATATATATATATATATATATATATATATATATATATATATATATGTATATATATGTATAAAACATAAATATATATATATATATATATATATATATATATATATATATATATATATATGTATATATATATATTATATATATAATATATATATATATATAATACATATATATATATATATATATATATATATATATATATATATATATATATATATATATATATATATACACACGCACACATGTTTAAGATATACAGAATCAGGAATAAAAAGCTTAGTTGATATAATGAACACTTATGAACAGTACAAAGAGCATTCGTATTTAGAATAGAAAGCAATACCGAACAGGGTAAAAGAAGTTAAACTTTTACAACGTAATAAAAATCGAAAACAAAATGAAAGAAACATTCCATGAAAGGAATAAAAAGGTCTATCACTCCACGTGAGACGGAGACCTTTAAGCCATTGGGTCATCTCTTCCGTCAAAGTATTAGTATTTTCGTGAATAGTGAGGCGAAACTGGTTCTCCCGGCTAACTTCCGGGATAGGTGTTCTATGAACATATGAATAATAATTTTATCTGACAGCATAATAATTGGCCAGGGAGTCATTTGGCTTTAATATAATCATTGTTTAACCTGATACCCGATTATTTTCCCCCGGTAATTTCCCAGAGGGAAACCGGCTAATGGCGAAAGCTGATTGGCATGTAAAGGCATTTCAATAAATTATTAATCGTTTTATTGGAGCAGTCTCGTGACGTGCAATAATCCACACCGCTAACAAGCGACTGTCGTTCAGGACAGGAATATAATTCACGGTTATAATCTCTCTCTCTTTCTCTCTCTCTCTCTCTCAAAATGGAATTGAAAAGATATAACACCACCCAATGTGGTAATTTATTTACATAAAAGATAACAAATACATGGGACAAACTTACAGCTGATGTAGTGAACAGCAACACGGTAAAGGAACACAAGAATAAGTTGGACAAGATCATAATAACTCTGTAAACACTCAAACCAATTCGTTTTACCAAAAGGATAGACTAAAAAGTCTTTGAGACAACAAAATCCTTGTAACATTCTCTCTCTCTCTCTCTCTCTCTCTCTCTCTCTCTCTCTCTCTCTCTCTCTCTCTCTCTCTCTCTCTCTCTCTCTCTCTCCTTTATTTTACCCTTTCCTCTAGAGTGTTAAGGAAAACATGGGCATCGAATTGACTTTAAAGGGATAATAGCACCAGAATTATTCAATAAATAGGTCAGAGACTTACCTCTGAAACGGTAATTATCATGAAACTAGTGTACACGACCCATCAAAAATGATGGCTAAATATTTGGATAGATATGCACACACACGCACACATATTCAACCCTTCTCACCCCTTCTTTCCCCTCTTTCCTAACTACCATACGGCATTTTTGGGCAATTTGTGAGAGATTGTCGTCTCCAATTGGTTGCCACTCTGCGTGACAGGAAAGAAATATATTCATATATATATATATATATATATATATATATATATATATATATATATATATATATATATATATATATATATATATAGCCAGACACTTGCTCTTTCTTATGTAGGGGAATAAGTTAATTTTAATATATTTGCCCTTAAAATGGAATCACGAAAAAAAAAATTTTCATTTCCAATGAAATATTCTATCAATAAAATTATAAAACACAAGTTATTCCGAATCATTTAAAAAAATAATCACAATAAACGTTTTAGGGAAAAACTACCACAAAAAAGAAAACACAACCACAAAAACGTTTTAGAAGAAAACTACCACAAATCTAAAAAACTACCTCAAAAAGGAAAAAGCTATCAAAAAAAGTTAAACTACAAAAAATAAAAGAAAAATAAACTACCAAAAATAGTTTTTTTCAGAAAAAATACTACTACGAAGGAAAGTTTTTCATAATATTTCCCCATCCATCTTCTTACCCATCGATTGGAAGAAGACGATCTAAGTTTGTGAAAGAGGCTCTTAAACCCCACAAATCCCCTGCCACCCCCCTCCTCCTGCCTGGCCCCTCCTAAAAGGTCAGAATATCATCAACATATCTCATCCAAAACATTCTTTTGGGATTTATGATAATGGCTTCAAAATGTTCCGTGTATTTCCCTCTTAAATACAGCGAGAAAACTTATTGCAGGGAATTACCTTTTGTCTCTTTTATAAATAAAATATACATCAGATTTCTTAATGAATCGCCTTTTTTAAACCGTTCATGTACATATGATACTTTATGTAAAATTCAATGTGAATCAATATACAGATACTGGGACTAATAGAGACTGTACACTGGGATATACTCATGTTTAGACTCTCTCATATTGCCAGAATTCTTCTAATAAGATTCTACTATTACTGTTTATACACGGACACAAACTCGCACACACTCACACATACACATACACACACACACACACACACACATATATATATATATATATATATATATATATATAGAT
>NC_090759.1:8112112-8117112 GCF_036898095.1 Palaemon carinicauda | reverse complement strand
TAGACATGACACGATGTGATTATTTATAAAATATCGCCTAGCAAAAAATAATCATAGTTCTAAGGGAATACATATATTCGAATGAATAGGACACACGTACACACATGAACAACGCTATGTATAAAGATTGTGACTCGTTAACTATAATGATTTCAAACAAAGGACCAAATTAAAGACCTTCTGAACGAATAAATAGAATATCACTTATAGACTATATATATATATATATATATATATATATATATATATATATATATATATATACAGTTTATATACATCTATACATATGTGAATATACATACAATTATATATACAGTATATATATGTATATGTATATATATATATATATATATATATATATATATATATATATACAGTATACACAGTTTATATATATCTATACATATATAAATATACATACAATTATATATATATATATATATATATATATATATATGTGTGTGTGTGTGTGTGTGTGTATACAGTTTATATACATCTATATATATAAATATACATACAATTGTATATACATATGCATACACACACACATATATATATATATATATATATATATATATATATATATACATATATATATATATATAAAATTTACATTTGAGAAACACATTAGGTCTTTGCCTTCTTCAATTGCACAAAAATTGGCTTATTGAGAAAGTCTTGTAAGATTTTTGGTAATCAATCTATTCTGAAGAACTGCTTTAATTCTTTCATTCTACCTTGCTTTGAGTATTTTTCTCCTGTCTGGTCTTCAACTGTTGATTCTCATTGTGACGGCGCCGAGTGAGGTTGTGAACTCAAAGGCAGGTTGGAAATGACTGAGTTATATTATTGTGGAACACTCTCCTTATATACAAAACCTCAAGGCAACAGGACATAACAAGTTCACAAGACAGACAATATTACAGAGGAAAAACCAGACATGAATTTTCATGTTCGTTTTAGTGCGAGGGAAGAGCGAAGATACAAGCATAATATATACAAAAGGAATTATGTACAATTGTGTGAAACACGGTTGGTACATGGCTCCCCCCCTAAAAATGACATACTGTACATGTTAAATAGGGCGCCCTGATCTAGAGAGGCGAACTGTAGGCGGGTCATCTGGCAGAAGATAAGCAGGTTTTAGACGATCAATGGAGACCCAGTCTTCTTTGCCCCGAATGTTTAGGAGGAATGCTTTCGGACTGCGTCGGATCACAAGGAAAGGGCCCGTGTAAGGGGACGTTAGTGGTGGCTTGCTGGTGTCGTTGCGCAGGAGTGCAAGTCCTTTAGTATGTGATGCTTCGCTGGGGGTTTGTAAGTCTGGCGGCACGGAGTAAATTTTCCCACGACGTGACGTATGCGCTGGAGATCGTCGGAGGAGGTTGTAGAAGGAAAAAATTCGGCAGGGACGACCAACGGGTCGCCATACACCATTTCGGCTGCCGAGACGTCGAGGGCGTCTTTAGGAGTGGTCCTTAGTCCCAGGAGGACCCAGGGAAGCTGAGTAAACCAGTTGCAATCCTTGCAGCGGGACATCAAAGCTGCTTTGAGGGTGCGATGAAAACGTTCAACCATTCCATTGGCAGCGGGGTTGTAGGCCGTTGTCTGATGTAGGGTGATGCCCAGGAGATTCGCTAATGACGTCCACAATTGAAAGGTGAAAGTGGTTCCCCTGTCAGAAGTAATATGCTCAGGGATACCGAATTTTGAAATCCATCCAGAGAGTAAGGCAGATGTACATGAGGCGGACGTTGCAGTTTCCATGGGAATGGCTTCAGGCCAACGAGTGGAGCGGTCGATGACGGTAAACAGGAAACGATGTCCTTGTGATGTGGGTAGGGGGCCTACAACGTCGACGTGAATGTGTGCGAAACGACGCTGAGGTTGAGGAAAGGTGCCCACTCCTGAATCCGTGTGTCGATGTACTTTGGAAGTTTGGCAAGAAGTACAGGCACGGACCCAATCCTTAGCATCCTTAGAAATGCCGTGCCAAATGAACTTTGCCTTCAGCAGCTGTGCAGTAGAACGGCACGAGGGATGTGAAAGGCCGTGGATGAAATCAAACACCTGTCGGCGCATGGGAGCAGGAATCCAAGGTCGCGGTCTACCAGTACTGACGTCACAGAGGAGGGTGGTGTTGGAGTCTTCGAGGGGAAAATCCTCCCAACGGAGGGACGTGCAGGATGTCCTACAAGCTTGATACTCTGGATCCTGTCGTTGGGCTTCAGCCAGGGCGTTGTAATCCAATCCCAGTTGAACGGCAGCCAACGTGTTTCTTGACAGGGCATCGGCAACGGGATTCATTTTCCCAGGGACGTATTGGAGGGTGCAATTGTATTCAGCCACGGCGGAGAGATGTCGGCGTTGACGGGCGGACCAGGCGTCAGACTGTCGAGTAAAGGCGTGCACCAGAGGCATGTGGTCTGTGCGAATGACGAAGGGCGTACCTTCTAAGAAATGGCGAAAATGACGGACAGCCAAGTGCATCACCAGCAATTCTCGATCGAAGGTAGAATAACCCGATTCTGCCTTGGACAGTTTTCTGCGGAAGAAGGCCAATGGGCGGGGCGAGCCTTTGACCACCTGCTCGAGTACTGCACCAATAGTGACGTCGCTGGCATCGGTGGAGAGAAGGAGAGGGGCGTGTGGGATAGGAAAAGTGAGAGCCGCAGCAGTTGATAGGGCTTTCTTTGCATTGCAGAAGGCTGCTTCTTGAAGGGGATCCCACTTTAGGTCCTTCGGCTTGCCCTGAAGGGAGGCGTAGAGGGGAGCAAGAGTGGCGGCAATGGCTGGCAGAAAACGGTGATAATAGTTGATCATGCCCAAGAATTCCTGCAGAGCTTTGACGATCGAGGGCACGGGGAAGTTCTGAACGGCTGCTACCTTCTCAGGGAGGGGGTGGACACCTTCAGGAGTGATGCGGTGCCCTAAGAACGATACTTCGTTGGCGCCAAAGGTACACTTGTCGTACCAGACTACAAGGCCGTTTTGTTGCAGGCGGTCGAGCACGATGCGCAGGTGACGGAGGTGTTCCTCTTTTGAGGAGGAGAACACAAGTATGTCGTTCACATAACATACACAGAAAGGGAGGTCCCCTAAGATGCCATCCATGAGACGTTGAAACGTTGCCCCAGCATTACGAAGGCCAAAACAGGAGTAATTGAAGGTGTATGTACCAAACGGAGTGGTGATGGCAGTCTTGGGGATGTCTTCTGGGTTCATAGGCACCTGATAATACCCCTTCAGGAGGTCGAGCGTAGAGAAAACCTTCGCTTTGTGCAGGTAGGAGGTCACGTCGGCAATGTTTGGGAGGGGGTAGTGATCCGGTTCTGTTTGCATGTTCAGGCGCCTGTAATCCCCGCACGGACGGAGGGAGCCGTCTTTCTTCAGAACGATGTGTAAGGGTGACGACCATGGGCTGGAGGCCCATTTTCTCCATTTCGGCGAACGTCTGTTTGGCGGCTGCCAATCGTTCCGATGCCAGACGTCTGAATTTTGCGAAGACTGGGGGTCCCGTCGTCTTGATATGGTGATAAATACCGTGCTTGGCAGGAACCGTGGGCGTTTGGCGAAGTTCTGGACGGAAAACTTCCGGGTACGACGTGAGGAGGTGGGCTTAGGCATCCGTGGGTGCGCTGATGTGGAGAGCGAGGTTAGAGGGGGCGGGTTGAAGAGGTGTCGACAAGTACGAGTCTGCGTTGACCAATCGTCGGTGGGCGACATCGACCAGAAGGTGGAAATGAGAGAGGAAATCCGCACCGAGGATTGGCATTGTGACGTCAGCAACGAGAAACTTCCAATTGAATTTACCGTTTCCGAACGATAATGGGAGGTTCTCGTAACCGTAGGTGGGTATCGCAGATCCGTTGGCAGCTACTAAGCGGACGTCGGCAGATGTAGACAGACTACGTCGTGCCTTGAAGAGTTTCCTTGGCAAAAGAGAACGACAAGCACCCGTGTCTACCAAAAATCGCACGCCCGTTCCTGCATCCTGTAAAAAGAAAAGATTAGAAACATGAGAGGCTACCGCCACAAGCGATGGCCTATTTACACGTTTTTTGGCCACTGACAATCCTTGGCACATTTCTTCGCGGTTGCCCCGAATCTGAAGTGGTAGTAGCAAAACTGCGGCGGATGGGAGGTAGTAAGTGGCTGTAGAAGTCGTTCGTTGGGGCGCGAGCGATTGGTGGGTGGTGGGCGGCTTTGTCGCCGCTTCGGCACGTCACGGGGTAGGCGTGTATGTCCTATGGCATTCATGTCAGCTTCGGTTGACGTTGAATAGGCATCCTCGTCTTCAGGGGTGGAGGCGTTGATGGAGGTCTTGAAGTGGCTGTCCATAAGGGCGTCGGCTTTGGTCATCAAGTCCTTTATGAGCAAACTATCGACATCGGGTATGGCAGCGCGTACAGGTTCGGGTAAACGGCGTATCCAAAGGGCACGAAGTAGGTTCACCTCACGAGGAGAGCCGTCTGCGGCAGGTTGAAGGCGAGCGATACTGGTCATTTCCCTGAGGGCAAGCGAAGCCCTTTGGTCCCCCAACGGTTGTTGCGAGAGCTGAAAAAGCTTTGCTATACGGGCGGCTGGCGACGGCGAGTACTGCTGCAGAAGGTATGTTTTGAGGGCATCATACGCTATTGGGGGGTCTCCTTGTTCACAAAGCCAGTCGGATATTTCTGGGAAGGTGTCCTCGGGTATCGCCGCGAGAACATAATCCGCTTTGGTGGTTGAGCGAGTCACGCCCCTGATACGGAAGTGGACTTCAGCGCGTTGAAACCAAGCAAACGCCTCTCCGGTGGCGAACGGTGAAAGTTTCAATGGGGTGGCCGCAGCGCCAACTACTGTAGTAGAGTCCGTCTCCGTCATAGTACCAATGATGGAGGGGCGAGGGAGGTGGGGGTGGAAGGCAGTGGGAGCGAGTCGACTTCCGGGGTCACCAATGTGACGGCGCCGAGTAAGGTTGTGAACTCAAAGGCAGGTTGGAAATGACTGAGTTATAT
>NC_090759.1:8102112-8107112 GCF_036898095.1 Palaemon carinicauda | reverse complement strand
ATCTACATTCAGGGGATGGAATTGATGCAAAGAGAGTAGCATCATCTGCATATGCAACAAGCTTGTTTTCTAGGCCAAACCACATGTCATGTGTATATAGTAGGAAAAGTAATGGGCCAAGAACACTACTCTGTGGAACACCGGATATCTCATTCCTATAATCACTATGGTGCCCATCAACAACAACTCTTTGAGATCTATTACTTAAAAAATCAATAATAATGCTAAGAAACGACCCACCCACTCCCAACTGTTTCATTTTGAAAACAGGGGCCTCATGATTAACACGGTCAAAGGCAGCACTAAAATCAAGGCCAATCATACGAACATCCCGACCACAATCAAGGGATTTCTGTACAGCATTGGAGATTGTAAGAAGAGCATCACATGCTCCAAGGCCTTTACGAAAACCAAATTGCAAACTAAGGAGTAGATGATTACCTTCAGCAAACCTATTAAGACGTTTTGCCAGAAGACGTTCAAAAACTTTAGATAATATGGGAGTTATGGAAATTGGGCGGTAATCAGTGGGACTTGAGCTACCACAAACACATTTACATAGAGGAGTAACATTACCAATTCTCCAACAAGTGCTAAAAGCTCCTCTTCTTGCTAACTTGCGCAAAATAACAGATAACTTTGGAGCTAAGAAATCTGCAGTCTTTATAAAAATCAAAGGAAAAATACCATTTGGGTCTACACCTCCATAAGCATCAAGGTCCACCAACAGAACTTTAATCTCACGAGATCGAAAAGCTAAACTAGTTAGTTTAGCCTCAGGAAAACAGGAATGAGGAAGTTCAAGTTTTTCATTACTCTGTTTACTGTCAAAAACATCAGCCAAAAGGGTTGCTTTTTCCTTTGGACAGTGAGTGACTGAGCCATCTGGTTTAAGTAAAGGAGGAACTGTTGCATCTACACCAAAGAGTGCAGATTTAAGGGTAGACCACCATTTATGTTCCCGAGTTGTACCAGAAAGTGTTTCTTTTATGGTTAAATTGTACTCCTTTTCAGTTGAGGCATAAACTCTCTGAGCAAAAGCTCGAAGCTGAGTATAGTTGTTCCAGGTCAAATCTGATCTGTTACCCTTCCAAAGGTGATAGGCCTCCTGCTTCTCTCTCTCTCTCTCTCTCTCTCTCTCTCTCTCTCTCTCTCTCTCTCTCTCTCTCTCTCTCTCTCTCTCTCTCTCTCTCTCTCTATATATATATATATATACACTCACACCATCTGTATCTTTCTATTTCCTATCAGACTTTTCTCTAGATGCCTTTTTCATTCAAAAGGAGTGTACCATACACTTGTTAAATAACTTAAAATATAATCGCTTATTATGAAAGAAGTGAAGTGTTACCTCAACAGAAACAATTGTAAATGGGAAACATTCTTAAATTCCATGGGCTTCATTTATAATTTCCAAGGACAATTCTTGCTTTAAACAGACTTTGAGAACAAGTGAAAATTGAAAAGTCGATGTTGAATTCAATGAGACCAACTGAACAATAAATTGGAATATTGAGTTTTGATTACTCTATTGATATGAAGTAAAAATTATGAAGTTACTATGGGTCCAGCGGAATGTATTACACGTATGATATTGGTATTTTTATCAGACTGAAATACGCAGATTTACATGTGGGCTCTAATCATACAAGACTTAATACCTTGATAACTTTCATCATTCGAGCTTCAAAAGTTCAAACTTGCAGTGAATGTTTTTATGTTGAACAAACTGACATAATTATCTCTTTGTAGTCTGTTTAGTGATGTTACTGTACTTAAAATATTTCTTTCTAATTGTTTATTTTTTCTCTTGCAGTTCATTTCCTTTCCTCGCTGGGCTCATTTTCCCTATTTGAGCCCTTGGGCTTATAACATCCTGCTTTTCCAATTAGGGTTGTAGCTTAGCTAATAATAATAATAATAATAATAACTATAACAAGAATAAAATTATAATAATCCTCCATAAAACTGATGCCCTATCGCACATATTCTACATTTAGAAATCCTTTTACGCCTCGCGAGAGTCGAAAAATATTGCAAAATTCAAGAGCCGAAAGCAACGAGAGAGGAACAAGGGGAAATGCGAAATAGAGGAACGATAGAGGCTCAGCCAGATGAAAGTTTCAAAGGTTTCCTTTTTTGGAAGCGAAATCATATCTATTTATTAACACTAATAAAGGAGACCCGTTACATATGAAGGAAAAATGGATGGTCTCTCTCTTTCAATTGAAACGTTAAAGTATCACCATCAGAGATTCTATCCTGCAAATTTATTAAATTTGGCTATAGTCCTGTCAGGATATAATCTATTTTTCACATGTGCCATATATGTATGCATATATATATATATATATATATATATATATATATATATATATATATATATGTATATATATGCATACACACATATATATATAGAATATATATACATATATATATATATATATATATACATACATACAATATGTTATTTACACACATATGTATGCATGTAGGTATACATAAACACACACACACACACACACACACACATATATATATATATATATATATATATATATATATTTTTACTCTCAGTAATATATAAAATACTTACAAAGATTTTATTAGGAGGGAAATAAAAACAAGCACTAAACTTTAATCAGGCTCAACTTAGAAGTGGGTATTCAACGACTGACCATATCCATTAACCAGCTAATGGAAAATCAACAGAGTATGACAAACCACCATGTATGGCATTTATAGACTATGAGAAAGTTTTTGATTATGTCAAAACTTCAGCAGTAACGAAAGCCCTTCAAAGACAAGGGATAGATGAATCTTAGACCACTTAAGATATCTATATAGGAAGTACTGCAATCCTTAAACTACCTATAGTGAGAAAATTCCTATTGAGAAAGGATTTAGACAGGAAGACCCAATCTCTCCTAAATTATTCAAACTATACCTAGAAGTAGTTTTTAAATATTTAGATTGGTAAAATATAAGAATTAACACTAATGGGGAATTATGAAAAGTAATTTTCCACTTTCTTTAAAAAGAAAAGTATTTAATCAAAGGGTCCTACCAGTATCAACTTATGTATCGGAAACTTGGAGCCTTACTAAAGACTTAGAACATAAGTCAGTTACAACTCAAAGAATTAAGGAAAGAATAATGATGGGAATAACACTAAGAAACAGAAAAAAAGAGCAGCATGGATTTGAGAGCAAACTAAAGTAGAGGATATTCTAACAACATGCAAGAAAAGAAATGGTCATGGGCAGGCCATATAATGAGAATAATAGAAAATAGATGGATATTTAGAATAACAGAACTGGTCCCTATATTTTACAGAAGAAGCAGGGAAAAGAAGAGAAGACGATGAATTGACGAGCTAGGAAAACTTGCGGGTATAGACTGGTACAGAAAGACCATAGACAGATGCAAGTGTAAAGACATGTCTGAGTTCTTTGTCCTGCAGTGTCTGGCTATATATATATATATATATATATATATATATATATATACAAACACACACACACACATATATATGTATATATATATACACAAACACGCACACACACACACACACATATATATATATATATATATATACATACACACACATATATATATATATATATATATATCTGTATATATTTATACATATATATATTATATACATATATATATACACACACACACACACACACACATATATATATATATATATATATATATATATATATATATATATATATATATATATGGTACTTGGGCATGTTACTTTTACGCTCAGTTATCCCTGTTCCTCAGGTAAGAGGGGGAATACAGTAGTCATGCTCTGGTGAGAGGTGGGTGCGTGACCGTGTATGTTCATGTGTAAATATTTAGCCGTAAGTTTTGACCGGTCACATATACTAATAATAATAATAATAATAATAACATTCAGAATAGATGTCAAACATTAGTAAGGTAACTACCATATACTTATTATCATTATCATTATTAGCTAATTACAACCCTAGTTGGAAAAGCAAGATGTTATGAGTGAACAAAATATATAACAAACTTTAAGATAGATCTTTCATATTTAAACTATAAAGACTTAAAAAAATACACGAGGAAGAGAAATAAGATAGAATAGTGTGCCTGAGTGTACCCTCAATCAAGAGAATTCCACCCCAATACAGTGGAAGACCATGGCACAGAGGCTATGGCACTACCCAGGATTTAGAGAACAATGGTTTGATTTTGAAGTGTCCTTCTCCTAGAAGAGCTGCTTACCATAGCCAGAATGTCTCTTCTACCCTTACCAGAGAAAAGCATTAGTTAACCACTTGAGTGAAGAAGAATTGTTTGGTAATTTCAATTTTGTCATGTGTATGAAGACAGAGGAGAATGTGGAAAGAATATGCCAGATTACTTCGTATATGTGTAAGCTATAGGAAAATGAACCGTAACCAGAGAGAGGGATCCAATAACTCTTTTGCGGTGCTGTCTCAACGGATTTTCGGTGCCCTAACCAACCTTCTACATATTTGTTATGCATTGAGGGCAAATGTATAATAATTGTGTTTTATAACGAAGATAAAAACCATAATAAAAAGAACTTTGATTTTGTCGAAACTTTTGGTATTACTTACTCTGATGTAAAAACGTCGTGCCCTTATTATATTCAGGTCATATTCCAAATAAAACAAAATGAGCTGATTTATTGAGAAAAATATAAATGATCAAACCGAAGGAATTCCTGGTATCGATGATGTTGTTGCCATTCTTCCCAATCTTTAATTTCGTTATTCTCTTCTCTCTATTAAGCAATCAGAGGGTCTGGAAGCGACTCAATTTATAAACGACAATTAAACTGGAAAACAATAGCCATTAATTTTAGCTATTGGCAGGAAAACTTTGGTAGTCAAGAGCGTAATATAATTAACGAATAAGTTTTATCCTATGTTTTTAACTTTGAGTAGAGGTGTTTCTTTCCCCCATATGAGCGCAAGACCCGTCAATTA
>NC_090759.1:8069612-8097112 GCF_036898095.1 Palaemon carinicauda | reverse complement strand
ACAACCATACTCATTACGCCCACCACCTTTGCTATCTCTCCTTACACTATCTGTTTGGTTACTCACCGTTAAGTAAGGGTTAAAGATTGCACTTCTTCTGAGCGAGATGTGCCAGGAATTCCTGTGTCTAACTGTACATACTATATGGTTTGTTTATAGAGGAAATACGAAAGTTTATGATAGAGCAGCACGATAGTTTATACAAGGTAAAGTTAATATTCGTCACTAGATGAAAACAGGGAAGGGTAAGCTTTCATACGGAAGTGTTTGGGACGTTTCACACTTCACTCACCAGCAACTTGATAAATAAAAAAAAAGAAAAATAATCAAGCATTTCTACTACCTTGACATTTTCTTCCTATAAGTTCTAACAACCTAAGGCACTAAACCATACTCCAAATAATCCAAAGATTCTTTATTTTTACCCTAGTCAAAATGGCTCTGCCTTCACTTCTCTCCCTTTTTTAGTGGAGCTTCATAGTCTTCGAAGCTCGGCGCAAACTGCTTACAGTACCCCTTAATCCCATCCTTATCAGAACGGTTTCTTCCCTTCGTCATTACTTCCAATTCGGCTCCTCCGTAATAATCTCTTCAGATATATCCTTCATCTCCCTTTTTCCCTCGAGGTGTAGCCTACATCCTCTTCGAAGACCTGTCGCTGAGAGAGAGAGAGAGAGAGAGAGAGAGAGAGAGAGAGAGAGAGAGAGAGAGAGAGAGAGAGACTGCACACCAAGTTTAAAGTGCTCAACAAAGAGGGGCATAATAGCACAGTAGAATGAAATGTTAAGACGCTTTCATATCATATACAAATTGAAGCAGATAGATTTGTCCTTTACGCCAAATATCCTGATATAACATGGAATCTATCAAATGAGATCTAGGATTCTGATGGCATAGGAGGACCAGGGGATTCGAATCTAGTCACCACGCCCCTAGGGCTCGACGCAAGGTCATTAATTGCTCAGGGGGAAAGCGTGGATCCCTTTTACATGTAGGAGGAGGGGGGTAATCATGGGGGAGGGATTAGAGGGGGTTATAATCCCTTCCTCTCCTTACTTTTATCTCTGCTGGGAGCCTGCCTACCTGCGTACTTCCCCACCCATCGGCCTTCCCCCATCCACCTACGGCCTCATTGTTCAAAGTAGTAACGATTAATCAGGCTTTATAGAAAATATTTCCTCTTTGAACAGCAGTAGTAACAAGGGGATCTCTCTCTCTCTCTCTCTCTCTCTCTCTCTCTCTCTCTCTCTCTCTCTCTGCGGTAGATGAAATTATAAAATGATTCTTTAAATCTAGAGAGAAAAATTATGACAAAGAGATCGTGAGTTATGTTAGTGGTTGGTATAATTTCCACGCTTTGTAATTTTGTTTGTAAACTGGTATGAGATGCTATAAGATTACATGCTCGGTAATATCAGAAGGATTTAATAACATGCATGTGACGTTGAAGATAAATAAAACAATGGGATAAAAATGGACTCATACTCATAAAGAACAATCTTTTTATTTAAAATTATTTTATGAATCGCGTGAAAATGATTTGATGAGAGGGAAAAAATTTATCAGTTTTGAAAAGCGCAACTTACAATAACTGATTATAATATCATCCATGTGCCTTACTACGAAAAAGAGCAATGATTAAAACCCATACCAGTAAGAAAGAAGTAATTTTTGTAACAAATACAAATGCTGATAATAACGGGTTGAGGTAGCCTATTAGATACGGCAATGCTTAGCGTTCTGCCGGACTCGGGTTCGAGACCAGCTCGATAGTTTCTTCTAGTGTCTGCAATCTCACCATCCTCCTGAGTGAAAAACCGGGTCTAGCTGCTGGGTCGTCAGCAGCAATTGCCTGGCCCTCCCTGGTCTTAGCTTGGGTGGAGAAGGGGGTGATCATATGTATAGATGGTCAGTCTCTAGTGCATTGTCCGGCTAGCTAGGGTTATATCACTGTCCCTCCCTCAGCCATTCACAAGTGACCTTTAAACCTATAGAATTATAAAAACAGAATTCGTGCTTCGGAATTTTCATACGAGAAAATGTTTCTGATACTGAAACTTAAGAATTAAGAATTGGATATATAATTTTGTCATAGGGCCAGGCGCTGGAACGTGGGAGGCCATTCAATATGAATGGAAGTGGTAACGGCCTTTTTTGTTCTATCCAAGAACTTTAGTCAAAAATTATGTTCTGAAACAGAAACAATTTCTCAGGGTAATAATAATAATAATAATAATAATAATAATAATAATAATAATAATAATAATAATAATAATAATAATAATAATAATAATAATATGCCACTTTTTTATATCCTGAAACCGAATTATTTCGGGGAAAAAATCCATGCAAACTGGGACCCTCTTTGTACCATGGAACTGAATTATTCCATTTTATTTTCTTTTTTTTTAATCATCATCCAGTCGGTCGCAATTTCTCTGCCTTGATGTTGAAGCAAACATTCTCGCTGATTACTACATACATGCATTCGTATAAACATTGCAAGCAATACCCAAAGCACACTTACGCTGATGGGTACGAAGGCGTAAAGATCAGCCTTTTGGAAGCTTTAAATTATCCTAAGGCAAAAGGTGTGACTCAACATCTGCAGAAACCAACAAATATAATCACAGTTACCTGTAAAGATGCACACAAATATTAACAGCTAGTCTTGCTTGGTGCCATAGCTTCTGTACCATGGTCTTCCACTGTCTTGGGACAGAGTTCTCTTGCTTGAGAGTACATTTGGGTACACAATTCTATCTTATTTCTCTTCCTCTTATTTTTTTTTTAATATTCATCGTTTATATATGAAAGTTCTATCTGGAATTTGTTACTGTTCTTAAATTATTTTGTTTTAATTGTTCATTAATTCTTTTGCACTTTATTTATATCCTTGTTTTCCCTTCCCTACCGGGCTATTTTCCCTGTCAGAATCCTTGTGCTTATAACATCCTGCCTTTTCAACTATGGTTGTAGCTTAGCTTATAATAATAATAATAATAATAATAATAATAATAATAATATTACTCTCAAGGAGGATGCTGATTAACGGAGGATAAAAAGAGGTTGTAAATGCATTCATTTATCTTGCACACATCTTTCGAGGTATGTTGCCATTTTAACTTGTTCATAACACCTAACAACTTGCCATAAGATCGTGGGATGGTTAGTGGGTGAGTCTAATTGTCTATCTGCTGAGTCTTCAGCAGCCATTGCCTGGTCGTACCTGGTCTTAGCAAATGTGCGTATATTCAGTCTCTAGAGAGTCTAGCGCGCAATGACCTCTCCCTTACCGCTGCCGCTCACATGTAAATTTTACACTTGGAGTGAAAGATTCGGAAACTGTTTCTAAATTTTGGAATTCGATTCTTGATTCTGTTCGCCTTCTATTTCATAGCCTCTTTTATGAGTCAGTCAGCTCTAGTCCCTTTCTATATTTTTCAGTTCCCATTCACCTGTATTATGTTGTGCTGTGCATGGTGTGAGTGAGATCTTTGGTGTTGGCCATCAAAATGAGACCCGTGAGGAGGTCTAGATTCCACTAGCTTCCCACAACTGCCCCCCCCCCCACACACACACACACGAGTGCATTAGCTACACAACTCTCCCGAACACGCATGCGCGTGCGAGAGACTACGAAAAAGAACCAGTTTTTTTGGAAGGTATATACTCTTTAGATCTTAATCTTCTGCTGCCTTTCAGGATCACAAAGACCGAATTCGTGAGCCAGTAGACGAAAAGAAAATTAGCCTGCTTCGAAGGATTCATACTTAGTTAATTGAGAGCAAATTCTTTATATCGTTTGAAGGTCATTTTGTGATTGTTTGATTACTTTTGTTGTTACTGGACACCACATTTCCTATCTTTTATATAGGCCTTAACATTTCTAGATTGAATCCTTTTTGTAAGCAGAAAAAGTCAGAAAGGTATGGGTTAGAATACTTCAAAGCTAATCGCTCCACTTTTGAAAATATATAATCCTGATATATACTGATTACAATAATAATAATAATAATAATAATAATAATAATAATAATAATAATGAATCGCGCTAATATTATTATAGTTTATTAAAGCAGATGTTCAAACATTCATCCAGAAATAATAATAAATATCAACATAGTTTTTTATGTTAATTCATTAGAACTGATTTTGAGAGGGTAATTGATTATCTCTCTCTCTCTCTCTCTCTCTCTCTCTCTCTCTCTCTCTCTCTCTCCAATTGATCGGAAGTCATTACCTGTATTAATTAATATTATTATAGTTATTATCATTATCATTTAAAATGAGTCATTCTACCCGTTTATAAGGTACATAAAAAGCAACCCAATGAATGCTGAAAATAAGAATTAAAAAAATGAGAAATTATTGGTATTTGCTTGCACAGTAGATCGCAAAATTTGGCGAACAACATAAGCAATAAAGGACCAAAATAGAGATAAAGCAATGCTAGTAAGAGGAAAAACAAAAGCGGAAGACACGTGATGATTTTAAGAAAAAACCTAATGTGACCATTGACGGAAACACTTATCAACTAAGCGTACTGGAATTATCTTGACAGTTCCTCCTCTTGTTCCTGATCTAGTCCTTAATGAGATGGCTTTGTGTAAAACAGGGCTCATTAACACAGTTCGCCAATTCCCCGAAATGGGACCATTAAAAACCAGCTAGGAGAGAGAGAGAGAGAGAGAGAGAGAGAGAGAGAGAGAGAGATCAGCTAATGCTTTGAAGGAACGAATTGGAAAAACGGATTTTCATTAAGCTAAAAAGTAATTGATAGGAGAGAAAGGGAGAACATTGAAAAACACACACATATACACACGGAGAGAGAGAGAGAGAGAGAGAGAGAGAGAGAGAGAGAGAGAGAGAGTTTATAGATATAACTGGAAGAGCGGATTACATGAAGAAAAAAACTATTTGATATTTAAGGAAGGGAGAACACTGACGCACGCACACACACACACACACACACACACAGAGAGAGAGAGAGAGAGAGGGAGAGAGAGAGAGAGAGAGAGAGAGAGAGATAGATCACTTCCATCTGGACTGGTTCTCTCAGGCAAGTTGTAATGCTGCTAGGTTAGGGGGGGGGGGAGGGGGGGGGGGGGGAGAAAAGCAACAAATACAGCAGCCTCATCGATTGCCATCTCTGTGCCGTCACCGCTGCTACTTTCTGGCGCCTGGGGTTGACGCTTGATTTACCGATGGTATATTTATACATATCCTTTGTCATAATTTAGTAACTAATTTATTAGCTCGCTAACTTATATTTTCATTTGCATTGTGTTTTCCTTTTCTACACATGCGAGAACTCATTTCTTTAAAAAGCATGTGACGCTATTAGAACCCCTTCAAAACTAGTGATGCTGCTGCTACTACTACTACTACTACTACTACTACTACTACTACTATTAATAAAATAATAATAATAATAATAATAATAATAATAATAATAATAATTAGTCGAAGAACTGTGAAAACCTTGGCACACCCAAATGTCAAAGCAAGATCCGGTACCAGCTACGGAAAACCCTGGTTAATCCAAATTTCGAAACGGGAGCCCGTGCCAGCCACTCTAACAAGAGCAACATCCATTTTGCCTTATTTTGTGTTCTTGCCATCATAATAAATCGGACCAATGTCGCTGCTGGACGATCATCTAGTGAGTAAATAAATTCTGAAATTAATTAACTGAACGACGCGACATGAAATGATCGACTGACATTTACGAAAATAACAAAGTGACACTGCAAAAATATCACAGCATTTTTATTATAGAAAAAAAGAAATTTGAAGTAGTGGAAATCGGAAAGTTGATATTACTATAAAGTTTGCACTATGACGCTGTAAAAATCAGGTTATTACGACATATGATGAGATACGCAAAATCTATATATCTTTACAAATAAATTGTACTATTTTATAAAATTAAGGTAGAAATAAATAAAAGCATATATATATATATATATATATATGTGTGTGTGTGTGTGTATACGTACGAATAACTATATTTGTATGTATATATATATATATATATATATATATATATATATATATATATATATATATATATGTGTGTGTGTGTGTGTGTGTGAGTGTGTGTATATACCTGTATATGGAAATAAATGAAAATAATTAATAGAAAAACATATAGCTTAGGGAAATTCTGAAGTGATTCTGAAGCATAATGTTTTGTAAGCGATCATTATATGATCAAGGTAATCTTGTATTCACCGTTTAACTTCACGTAAAAGATGTAATCAAACATCATACATACATACATATACCAAGGCACTTCGCCCAATTTTGGGGGGTAGCCGACATCAACAAAAGAAACAAAACAAAAAGGGGACCTCTACTCTCTACGTTCCTCCAGCCTAACCATGGACTCAACCTAGATTAAACCTAAGCATTCAAACCAAGCTAGGGGGCTGTAGAGGAAGGGGTGTCGTTGCACGCCTATCTCTTAATACAAACGACACTGGACAACAGACCTTAGGACGAGCGTCAAAGTAGTCTTATCCTAATCCTCTGGCACCCACGGGATGCATTGGCCTCAATGAATTAACGCCACGTCCCTTTTCTGTGCCATCTTTCTGAACTCTACCCAATTCAAAGATCCAACCTTCCTTCGCATTGTCGTCAGCCACGTTTCATCTGATCTACAACGTCCTCTCCTGCCCAGTGAGCCGGAGAAGAAAAAGAAAAAAAAAAATAAACCTTCAAAGGTTTGGATGACCTTTGCGTTCCCCCAGGGGCTGAATCTCCCTACCTCCAGCTACAACGAAATTATCTCTTAGTCCTGTTACGTATTGAAGTTCCTCCCAGGCCGTCCAAATATCGAATCAAGTCCGGATCATACATACCGTCCAACGGAGATGCAAGGAAAACTCGAGGAAACTTCTCCCCCCTCTCGGTTATATTCAATTTTCTCTCGTCAACTGGCAAAGGTTGCCGAGTGGGAATTGACTCAAGGTTCCCGACTGGGAATTGACTTTCTCTCTCTAGATAGTGATAGCGTGGAAAACCTGATGGTTTGCTTTTCTTCTTCACGAGATCAAGAGCACCGTGCAAAAATACAACCTTAGTATCCTGGTGATATCGGGAATATGTCGGTTTGGAGAACCATTTCGCCTCTCTCTCTCTCTCTCTCTCTCTCTCTCTCTCTCTCTCTCTCTCTCTCTCTGATATCACGAATCTAAAAGAAACATATGCTCTCTTTTAAAATACTACGAACCACGTACAGTACATCCAATTTCTCTCTCTCAAATACCACGGATAAAAAAAACACACGACTTTTTTTTTCTTCTTTGAAAATATAGCGAACTTGATACTACTAAAATTTTGCCCACTACCTTTCTGACAATTGATTTGATTGCCCAAGCAACGAGGTAATAATCTTCCCGACAAGGAGGCGTCAATGACCTTCCATGTCAGGATGCCGTTAAACTTCAAATAATTAATTCATTCCCGACCAGGATCTGCTCTCCTGTAAACTGAGGACAGCACTGGCTATCCACAATGACGTCAGCAATCTGCGTAAATTAAAGAATAACATATAAATGAAAACTGTGATCTTACTACGCAAGCACGAGTTACTTTGTTGCTATCTAGGCAATTTCATCTCTTGTTTTGTTTTTTATGTTTTTGGATTTTGAGCGAAATGTACATTATTTGGATTCTGAGTATTAATATATATATATATATATATATATATATATATATCAAATAAGCCATATATATTTTTGATACATTAATGTCTGGATTCTCTTAACGACCTCGGGATCAGAGCCCCAGGCGAAATCACACAAAGACAAGAGCTTGGGTCCGGCCGGGAATCGAACCCTGGTCGGCAAGCTTGTATTTATGAGTCAAAACACGGGGTCACCAGCAGCCTTTGTACATCAGGCAAGCACACCCAGCTGATGGTCTCTCTCTCTCTCTCTCTCTCTCTCTCTCTCTCCTCTCTCTCTCTCTCTCTCTCATATCCACAAATTAAAGCTAATAAGATTGTTTTATGGTAGGATGATTATTCTAGGTTTTGATAGAACTGTTGTTACCCTTCAAGTTGAAGACCCAAAGAGAGAATTAAATTGAGAGATAAGATAAACGCCACAGGTGGAAAAAGAATTTGCGTTTTATAGAATTTTCAAACGTTTCACACCTTTTGTTTACTGTGTGCATACTACGTTATGTATGGTTGTTCATATATGATTTTGCGTTTATTGAATATGAATTAGTTTTTCTGCTTGTGTTTTCTGCATCTGCATACGCCATTTATTATTATTATTTTTCATGTGACTATAGCCTAGCTTCTAGAATGCATAATTTTTTCCACCCCATATGCTATTTTGGAAATAAAATTAGGCCTATTACAATATTACGAGTACATGGCTCTATCCTTATTGTTCCTTTGTCAATTGTCTTAAGCATCTTAATAATCCAAGTGGGGTCGATTATGACACTGATTTTCAATAACTCTTGACTTTTACAAGATTACATAGAAAAGGATCAGTTAGAAAATTAACAGATTGATGAAAAAAGGAAAACTAAATTGGAACGCAATTCCAACCACTTTTTTCTCACAGTAGCCTCCCTAAACGTAGGAAATCCCTGATAGGCCTAGCGAAGATTATCTCATATTGGATTATGAATATTACAAAATTCAACAAAGCAATGGCATCTTGGGTACTAGAAAGTTTTGCAGTTGCTGTACACAGTAGTAGAATTATGTAGCACTACAAGTACTGTGGTATTCACTATAAATATATGTTTTGTTATATGATATAATAGTGAAGTTTATACACACACACACACACACACACACACACATATATATATATATATACATATATATATATATATACACACACACACACACACACACATATATATATATATATATATATATATATATATATATATATATATATATACGTATATGTATATATAGTGAAAAAAATAAAGTAGTGAGTTTATATATCATTATCTACTAATCTTTATATCTTTACTAATATAGTTACAGTCACTCATTTTTAACATCTTCAATGCAAATCCATATTTCTTAAAGACGATATCAGTCTATGATATCTATAGTATTTTAATGGTTAAAGTATTTTTTAGTATTAAATAATGATGAATAATGATTAAAAGGAATAGTGAAGAAATGATATAGCATTGATTAAAATTAATATTGATACATTTGAGCGTGAAAGTAAGATAATAGTAGTGCATAGTAATGGTATAAGTTATTGAAAATGTGACATAGGATTAAAATATGATAACAATGTTAAGATATGATATAGTACGTAATATATGTAGCGAAAGTAAGATATGGTTGTGGAACGTGTAGATAGCATTGAAATACGATGTGCTGATATAATGTGATATAGTAGCGAAAATAAGACATATTTGTGATGTAGATTATGATATTGTATGAAAAATAATGGCAATCAAATGAGGGGATATTAGCTTTTCATTTGTTTTAATTCAGGGAATGCTAGGAAAGTATTCTTATTAAAAAGATAAGTAAAAAGAAAGAGATGCACACAGGAATAGCAGGCTTTGAGAGAGAGAGAGAGAGAGAGAGAGAGAGAGAGAGAGAGAGAGAGAGAGAGAGAGAGAGAGAGAGAGAGTACAAGGAACTGAAGGGAATTATGCCTAATAAGATTGAGAGATGCAAGAGTATTTGGAAAGCTAAAGATTTTAGATGTTTTATCAGGGCTATTAGCATACTCATGCTCAGAAGATCACAGCATTGTGTACTGTCACGTCACTAATTATATGTAAAATATAAAGAAACAGTGTGGACATAATAGTCTGTTTTGCTGACCACTGGCCACTGAGAGACTATAGCCCATTTCTTTTAGCGAGGCATATTTGCACCGACTCGCAGCGGTGCCCTTTTAGCTCGGAAAAGTTTCCTGATCGCTGATTGGTTGGACAAGATAATTCTAACCAATCAACGATCAGGAAACTTTTTTGAGCTAAAAGGGCACCACTGCGAGTCTGTGCAAATCTGCCTCGCTAAAAGAAATGGACTATTGTTGGCAGATAGCCTGCACCCGAGAACAAAATGGCGCCAATAACTCAGTATATATTAACTCGTATGATGCTACTCTTGTTTATGTAGGTAATCTAGGTTTGTTTATCGCCATGATCAGCAAAGCTGTATTAGTCAAGGCCACCCATACTAGGTTGGTTTGTTAAAAGTTGTGAGAGATCAATGTCCTACCATCACCAATCCGCAATGACCAGCGTGGTGAAGGAATGGCCAAACCCCAGACGTGAATAAGGACATGTCTGAGGCTTTTGTCCTGCAGCTGATCAGAAACGGCTGCATTTGTTGTTGATATATATGTATATGTATATGTACTGTATATATATATATATATATATATATATATATATATATATATATATATATATATATATATATATATATATATATATATATATATATTATATATATATTGTATTTTGAACCAGTAGTTTGGCCATTCCCAGTTTCTCGACAGATCGTATATTTTTCTATTTCATGTTTATTTTTTCATATTCTTTGAATAGAGAGTACATTTATTTATATTTTTATATGCGTTTAACAGATAGTACATTTTTATTCAATTTTATGTTTATTTTTTCATATTCTTTAAAAAGTGTATATATATATATATATATATATATATATATATATATATATATATATATGATATATTTTGTAAAATTTTACATTCTGAACACATTGTTATTTTTCGAGGTTTTGAATAGCAAGCCACGTATTTTGATATTGTACAATATTAAAATTGTTAACTTTTCTACAGGATGTCAGGTTTTATTTCTGAACAGACTATGGATTTTGGCTTCGAAAGTATGCTCCTTTTTGCATTTTGAATAATTTAAAATTTTTGAAGGGTTGAAAAATAATTGATATTTCTTATTTTGACAAATAGCTACTGACAAATAACCAGTTTTCGCATATTTTTCAGTAGGCCACTCTCTATCTCTCTCTCCCTTTCTCTCTTAGTCGTCAACTAATCTTTATATTTAACAGACATGACGTATAGCCTATGTATTCAAAAGTCTCAAAAAATCCGTGCATCATAATTTTTTATATTTTTGTGAGTAGACTAAGAACGCAGAGCATTTTACAGAAATTTCAACCAAAGTATTTCGTTGTTCATACGCTTGCACTACCTTATAGAATATATTTGATGGGCCTTCATGAATGGCAGGAGCTTGGGATAGGGCAATGTCCTAGAGACTGGCCATATACAGTATATACATCAAGTCCAAGCCCCTCTCCATCAAGTTAGGACTAGGGAGGATCAGACAATGACTGCTGATGACTCAGCAGGTAGACATATAGGCACCCCCACAATTATGGTGATGTCGCACACACTACTGGAAACTGTCGAACTTGAGTGGGTCTCGAACTCCCGTCAACAGATCGCCAAGCAGGGATGTTTGCAATAGGCTACCTATCACAGTTTTGTTAAATCTAAATACGCACGCATCTATCTGAATGTATGGCAATATACAAACAAACCTTTCTTTATATCATAACGCAGTTATGATAATAAAGAAAAAAGAAAACATCAAAGGTGACATCGAAATCAGCATCAGAAAAGCCCATTGCAAAACAGTCTCACAAATCCCATTGAAGGGTGTTGATAGACCCACCCCCACTCCCTCCCCTCCTCCCCTCCCTACCCACCTTACAGCCTCTCTTATGTCCTCCCGCACAAAGGAACTCCAACAAGGAATTCACTTGAAGGACCGAACTGGTCTTTCTCCTCTGTCTCTCAGACTCTACATCCTTCTTATCCTCCACCATCACTCGAGATTTATTAATATTCATATATCCTTGCTTTCCTTCGAGTGTCACGAGTGTGTGCTAAATGTCCGTGGAGAGCGCCCGCACTCTCTCTCTCTCTCTCTCTCTCTCTCTGTTAGATAAGATGATGGGTAGTAAGAAACGTCGATGGGGAGAGGGTTAGATGTACTCAGGTACTGATAATAATAAATGGTTAATCTGGGAGTGCGGGTAATGATAGCATTAGCGAAATGTTGACGCTGAAGTTTTCGGTACTATACTGGCCTCGAAAAATGGCAGTTATTTTTATTATTATTATTATTATTATTATTATTATTATTATTATTATTATTATTATTATTATTATTATTATTATTTCTTATCTAAGCTACAACCTTGGTTGGAAAAGCAGGATGCAACAAACTTAAGGGCTCAAACAGGTAAAAATAACCCAGTGAGGAAAGGAAATAAGGAAATAAATATACTACAAGCGAAGCAATGAATAATTAAAATAACATATTTTAAGAATAGTAAATACATTAAAATATATCTTTCATAAATAAAATATGAAAAGAGACTTACGTCAGCCTGTTCAACATGCAAGATTGAACTTTTGAAGTTTGACAGATTGCAATAGAAGCCGCAACAATAAAGCTGTTGACAACTAAATAGGACAACGTAGCGAGAAACGGCGATGGCTACAAGTAATGATAGAGGCAGTGTTTATAAAAACAGCCAAGATGATGTACGATTACGAACTGCCAACGTGAACAGTAATGCCTGAGGAGGTAGGAATTGTAGCTTAAGAGCCGTCATGAATAGCAGAGGAAAGGGACAGTGACATCGCCCTAGATAGCAGGACAATGCCTTATAGACTGACCATATGATGAGCGCTTAAGCCCCATCACCCACCCAACCTATGACCAGGGAGGGCAGACAATGGCTGCTGATGTCTCACCAGTTAGACCTGTAGGCTTCCCCGAACCCCCATCCTAAGCTCACAAGGATGGTGAGGTTAGAGACAATATAAAAAGCTATCGACCTTGAGCTGGACTCAAACCCCAGTACGGCAAATCACCAGGGAGAGACGTTTCCAATAGGCCATGGAAAAGAAAAACAAGAAGAGGAAAATGAATCGGGTTAATTTTCCATCAGAATACCTATTGGACGTATAGTAAGTTGCATTTAGCACCGCTTCAAAAAAAAAAAAAAAAAAAAAAAAAAAAAGGAGAGTTGAAATTAAAGTTTCACTTTCACCTCCGCAAAAGAATTTCGTGCAAGATCAAGTTCTCATCCGCGTCTGTCTGTCTCTGGGTTAACAAGGCAATAAAAGAGGTTGTGTGAGTCATTCAGATAATGTTGGGAAGGTTTTCAGTTGTTTTCATTGTAATTATTATCATAAAATTTACTATCCTTTTGATGGATTAGATATAGATAGAATAGGTTGCTTTGATTTGGAAGGTCATATTTGGATCAGGATCAAGCGTTCTTTTTACAATTGCACATACTGAACTTATACTCACTTGCCTATGACATATTTCAGTAAATAATTGTCACATTTAAATCCATTCTCATGTGGGCTGGGCCAAGGACCAAAGATGCTGAAATTGATTATTCTACACAGGATCAATGCATTTTATTTTTTAATAAAAACCGTTTTGACTCCTAAATATGTAATTTCTAGGATTGATTGATTGATTTAAAGTTTTCTGGCATCCTGACATCTAAGGTCATTGACGCCGATATCATTTATTATATATAAAAAATAAAAGAATATTCAATTAAAACCATAAAAGTTAAGATGTCATTATAAAGTTAAATAGTTTTCAGAAGACCTGCTTCGGAAATAAAGCTAAAAATGCCGCTCGCATAGTAGGACACATCATGTCCAAGAATCTTGGCAAGGATGAACTTGCCATCTTCACCTAGAGCCTCAAACAGATATCTATTTCAAAGTTGTTATAATTGGGGCATTCTGTCAACAAATGCCTCACTGTTAAAGGTACCAAACAGTCAGTCTAGATCACAATTCAATGGGAAAATCTATCAATTACCTCAATCAATAAATATTCTGTAATCTCTCAACCGGTTCTAATTCCCTCGGTTCTAACGCCTTATGGGCGTTGGAGGAGGTATGCCTTCTCTTCCCGTATTCATAGATATTGGAGAAAGGATGCCTATTCCTTCATTTACTCATAAGGATTAAAGAAAAGTGTGCGTTCTCTTCTCGTATTCATAGAGGTTAAAATAAAGAAGGCTTTTTCCTCTCTTTATTCAAAAAGATTGAAGAAAGTATGTGTTCATTTCCCGTATTATCAGAGGTTGGAGAAAGAATACGTTTTCCTACATTTATTCATGTAAGTTTTCATCCCACACAAGGGCTTAGAAGACACAAGCGCTCTCTAAGTGCTTCCTATCCGAAACCTTACAACTGCATCCAGCTTTCAGGAAAATCTTTCTGGAAATTATGTATTTCAGGAGGCGAACACTGTCGCCTCCAGCTCAATGTCCGGCTTTCACGATATAAGATAATTTGAGGAGGCTTCAGCTTAAGCTTCATTAGTTCCAAGCTGCGAATATATTCTGGTCTCCCGAGAGGGGCTTCGTTTTCAGCTCGGCCTCAATGGTCTTCAGATGATCTTATACTTGGTTGGCTGATTTTTTTTTAATCTTTATTGAAGTCTAATTTCACTTCATGAAATTTGAACTGATACGTCAAATACTAATAATGCATAGATCTGTCAATTCGCTGCTATGTTATTATTTCTATTTATAGTCAATCATTTAATATATATATATATATATATATATATATATATATATATATACAGTATATATATATATATATATATTTACACCGTATATATATATATATATATATATATATATATACAGTATATATATATACACTGTATATATATATATATATATATATATATATATAATATATATATATATATATATATATATATATATATATCTAATCATCATCATCTACGCCTGCAGACGCATAGGGCCTCGCTTAGATATCAACAATCGTCTCTATCTTGAGCTTTTAAATCAACACTTCTCCAATCATCTTCTACTACTTCGTACTTCATAGTCCTCAACCATGTAGGCCTAGGTCTTCCAACTCTTCTAGTGTTTTGTGAAGCCCAGTTAAACGTTTGGTGAGCTAATCTCTCATGGGGAGTGCGAAGAGCATGCCCAAACCATCTCCATCTACCCCTCAAGATGATCTCATCCACATAAGACACTCGAGTAATCTCTCTTATAGTTTCATTTCTAATCCTGTCCTGTCATTTAACTCCCAATATCCCTCAGAAGGTTTTGTTCTCAAATCTTCTAAATCTGTAGGAGATTATTTCATTGTCATACCATGACTCATGTCCATACAGTAACACTGATCTCACTAAACTGATATATAGTCTGATTTTTATATGTAATTTCAACGATTTTATTTCAAAATTTTACATAGACTAGTCATTGTCTGATTTGATTTTTTCAATGTTTCACTAAACTCAAATTCTAAAGAACCTGTATTGGATATCATAGTTCCTAAATACTTGAAGGGTTTTACCTTATTAATCCTTTCTCCTTCCAACGATATTTCCTCTTCCTTTGCCTACTCCGTTCTCATCATCTGTCTTTCATCTATTTATCTTGAGCGCAACTTCGTGTGATAATTAAGCCATTCTGATAAGTAAGCATTGCAAATCCTGTGGTGTTTTGCTAATAAGGACAACATCATCAGCATACTCTAGATCTGCTTATTCCCTTTTACCATTTCAATTCAATCCTTCTCTGTACTCTCCGACTGTTCAGCGCATTACAAAATCCATGAAGATGATAAAGAACATACTGTAGGTGACAACACATTATCTTGGAGTACTTCGCTGGTCCCTGGAAATTCATTTAGTAGGACTCTGCTAACATCAACTTTGCATGTGCTCATGAACAAACTTAATTAAATTTACATATTTAAAAGGAACTCCGTAATAACGCAGGACTCTCCATGAAATTGGTTGGTGCACACCATTAAAGGCTTTTTTGTAGTACACAAATGCAATCAAACGTACATTTCTATATTCTATGCATTGCTGTTCAACATCTTTCAAAATGAAAATTTGGTCAGTACAACTTCTACCTTTTCTAAATCCTGCTTGTTCATCTTCAGCTTTTCATCAAGTTTTCTATCTAGTTTCTTTAGAATAAGCATACTATATATTTTCATAACAACTGGTGTAAAGGTGATGCCTCTGTAATTATTGCAATCAGTCAGGTCTCCATTATTTGATATTTTCACCAAAACTCCTAACTCTTATTCATAAGATTCTGCCTCTTCATGCAACATTCTAAAAACTAATCTTGTAAGTATTCCGGGGACCAATTCATTTTCATCCAGTATCATCTCTGCAGTTATTCTATTGTATCCAGGGGCTTTCCATCTCTAGAGTTTTTTAACCCCTTCCGCACTACTACGTATACACATACGTACAAGTCTATGTAATTTTTTCCTAACCAAGAAAAGCAAATTATATACATTGGGAGGGCTTTAAGGAACCAAAAATTACATAGACTTTTACGTTGCTTATCTTTCTTACAGTAAGGTAAAATATGTACAAGTATATGTAGCAGTGCTGATAGCTTCTACTTCAAACACACTGAATGCATGAACACTTCTTCAAGGACTTCATCAGCTTCGTGTATATCAGTCAAATTATTCCCTTCGTATTACTTTTTCATGACCTCACTAAAGTGTTCCATCCAACGTTGTCTTTTTCTTCATCTTCTGTTGCTATAACAGATCCATCTCTCTTTTTAATGGGTATATGTTTCCTCTTCTTTGCCCCAGTAGAGATGGGTATATCCTTCTTCTTCTCTTCCTCCGTGGAGATTTTATCAATAATTCTATGAGCGATTCTTAAACCATAGCCACTCCCTGAACTCATAGCTTTGTCAGCCTTATCGGCTTTCCTGTCTTTTTCTCCAGTCTTTCCTGGCTTTTCTTTAGACCTCTCTATCAATACTGACATACCTAACATGCTTTACTTAGTAATTTTCATTGCTTCCTCGTAAACTTTCAACACTCAATTCCTGGCTTTGTCTCCTTTTTATAATTTCTCATGTTGCATTTGATACCCATAGCTTTCTCTTGGTAACTGCGTGTCCCAAAACTTCACTACTAACTGACTGATACATGTTCTTAATATCATACCATTCTTCATTAATTGTCTGCTCTTCGTCTCTTAAAGTTTCTAAGAATGCAAATTGATACCTACATTAATTTTCAAATGTTTCTCTGTGCTCTTCCTTAGTTGTATCAAACCTAGGTATCTATCTACCTTTCCGTTGGGTGCTTTCTGTTCCAATTTCAGTGTGACAATGATTAACTAGTGATCACTACAAATATTTGCACCTCTATAGCTTCTTAAATTTCCCAGAGTCCTCCTTCCCTCTTTATTAATGGCTATGTGATCTATTTGATTTTTACAATTGTCACATGGTGAAGTTTCATGCATATTTGTGGATGTCCTTGTGCTGGAAAAGAGTACCTCCAATGACAAGATAGCTTGTTGAACAGAAACTTATGAAATGTGCTCCATTTTCATTTGCAACTTGGACAAGACCCTCGACACCCATCACATTCTTTATACCTTGATTATTCCTTTCAAATTTAGTATTGAAGTCACCAATCCCAATTTTCATATCTCTCTCTGATTTCATCTATTACATTCTGCAGGTATTCATAATGTTCATCTTTCCTTTTTTTTTCAGGGGAATCATTTGTTGGCGCATAGCAAACTATAATACTCTTATTGCACTGCTTTGATTTAAACTTTGCAAGGATCAGTGTACTACTTATAGGTCTCCACTCAATTTATGCCTTTTCTGCTCTTGGTGTTATCATCTCTTCCAACTCCACCTGTTATTCCTGAATATGTATGTATGTATGTATATATATATATATATATATATATATATATATATATATATATATATTATATATATATATATATATATATACACATATATATATATGCATATATATATATTGCCTTGGTCTAATGTTTCCTTACCAATCCCCTTACAACGTGTTTCCTTTAGAGCCAAGATATCCAAACTATATTTCATAAATTCTTTCTCCTAATCTGATTCATGGTTATAACAATCCAATTATCAATTTTCAATTCTTCTTTAGTATATATAAACTAGAGATTATTAGAACCCCGCTACGCCTGGGACTGGGAGCCATTCTGTCATCTTCTCTTTCCACTAACTGACTAACCCCATGGAGGATTCATTGGCTACATTCATCCAAGGATAGCCAGTTCCTTGTGATGCGCATCGCCTAACTAAGGTAAGTGATCCCTGCTGGTCATATTAATTCCAGCAAAATCAACCGCCAGGCATCAGTAGTAGAAGCCGAAGAGACAGTTAGTCTATTGCCTTAAACCCAATCCGGCACCCTGCTTCCAGTGACTTAATCGAGATTTAGGGGGCATTTCCTTCACACACCAAGTTCTTGTTACTCCACCAGGTTGCTTATCCACTTATATAATCATTGGTAAACATGGATGACTCAGATATACCGCCTAGCATGGTGTGTGTGTGTATATATATATATATATATATATATATATATATATATATATATATATATATATATAAGTGCAGGATGGTTTTAGAAGAGGTAGTGTATGTATAGATCAGAATTTTAGTTAGGCAGATGTGCAAGAAATATTTACCAATAGGTAAGGAGTTATACTGTATGTTGGGTATTTATGGATCTGGAGAAAGCTTATAATAAAATTGATAGGCAAGCGATGTGAAATATGATAAAGTTATATGGAATTGGTGAAAGGTTGTTTTAAGCAGTGAAGTGTTTATACATGGGCAGTAAATGAAATGAAGTGAGTGAGTGGTTTCCAGTGAGTGGGGCTGAGATAGGGATGTGTGATGTTGCCATGGTTGTTCAATTTGTTTGTTGATGAAGTTGTAACAGAGGTGAATGTTCGAGTGCTTGGTCGAGGACTGAAACTGATAGATGAGAGTGATCATGAGTGGGAGGTGAATCTGGGTCAATTAGTGACAGTTTGGAAGGGTGTTTGACAGAAGTAAGTTGAGAGTTTATGTGGGTAAGAAAAAGGTTATGAGATACATGAGAAGGGAGGATGGTTCTAGATTAAATTTCATGTTGAATAGAGAGTTACTTGAGGAAGTCGATCAGTTTAAGTACTTGGGGTTAGTTATTGCTGCAAATAGTAGATTGATTGATTTAAAAGTTTTCTGGCATCTTGACATCTAGGGTTATTGACGCTGATATGTATTTTATATAATAAATAAAAGAATATTCAAGTAAAACCATAAAAGGTAAGATGTCATTATAGAGTGGAAGCAGATGTACATCAGAGAATGAATGAAGGATAGGAAGTAAATCGTTGAGAACAGTGAAGGGAGTGGTAAAGAATAGAGGGTTAGGAAGGAATGTAATGAGTTTTGTATGAGAAAGTGACAGTAATAACTGTGATACATGGATCAGAGTTGTAGGCAATGAAAGTGATGGAGAGACAGAAATTTAATGTGTTTGTGATGAAGTGTCTGAGGAGTATAGCTGGTGTATCTCAATTATATAGGTTTAAGAACGTAGTAGTTAAGGCGAGAACTTGTGTAAGAAATTAATTAGCAGCTAGAGCGGATATGAAGGTGTTGAGGTGGTTTGTTAATGAAGAGAGAATGGAAAATGGCTATCTGCTGAAGAAGGTGATGAATTGATGGGGGAAATACAAGAGGAAGGCCAAGATTTGGGTGGATGGATGCAGTGAAGAAAGCTATAGGTGATAGGAGAATAGATGTGAGAGGCAAAAGGGTGTGTTAGAAATAGGAAAGAATGGCGAGCCATTATGACACAGTTCCGGTAGGCCCTGCTGCTTCCTCCTGTTGCCCTGGTCACCTCTGAGGTAGCGGCAGTAGGGGATTCAGCATATGAAGCTTCACTGTGGTGGATAACAGGGGAGGGTGGACTGTGGCAGTCTAGCAGTATTAACCAAGCTTGGTTAAATCCCTCGTCAGTCCGGGAGGAATCAATAGAGGAGGAATACCCCTTATTTCTTTTTTTTTTTTTGACGTTGGCTACCGCCCAAAATTGGGGGAAGTGCCATACTAGATAGATAGGGGGATATATCTGTTCGGTCAGGTTTAGTGAAACTGCCAAACGTATAATTACAAGGTCTCACCCCGTCCCTCGGGTAGGGGGAGAGGGAATAGTCATGCCCTGGTGAAAGGGGGTACCCCGAGAGGTACACTGTGTGTATGTGTATACATACCTATATAATTATTTAGCCGTCATTTTTTACAGGTCCCATACACTATTAATGTGTATGTATGTTTATATATACATGCGTATATATATATATATATATATATATATATATATATATATATATATATATATATATATATATATATATATATAATCAGAGGTAAGAAACCACATGAATAACAAACTCGTCCGCCTGCATTCACTG
Organism: Palaemon carinicauda; assembly: GCF_036898095.1. Lineage (NCBI taxonomy): Eukaryota > Metazoa > Arthropoda > Malacostraca > Decapoda > Palaemonidae > Palaemon > Palaemon carinicauda. The sequence goes on along the minus strand of NC_090759.1, from coordinate 8,076,769 downwards.
GCCTGCGAGGCAGACTGATCTGGGCTTAGGTAATTTGCATTGAACAGGTACGCAATTAAAACTTTCCGAATAACCACCATTACACGCAACAGCTGACTTTCCCCGAGTACTCCTATTTTGAACGTTTATTCGCTTGTTTTTATTTCCGGCCCACTTTTAAAATGTGGTGTATTTGGAGCCGTGATTGTTTAATGGGAGTTCGTAACTCGGATTACAAATGCCGCGGGATTACTCTCTCTCTCTCTCTCTCTCTCTCTCTCTCTCTCTCTCTATGTAATTTAAAGTACACGCAATTTCTCTCTCTCTCTCTCATGTCCTGTAAAGCACACCCACTTCCTCTCTCATATCCCGTGAAGTACACCCACTTTCTCTCTCTCTCTCTCTTATGTCCTATACAGTACACTAACTTTCTCTCTCTCATGTCCTGTAAAAATACCCGCTATCTGTCTCTCTCTCATATGTTGTAAAATACATCCACTTTCTCTCATGTCCTGTAAAGTACACACACGCATACTCTCTCTATCTCTCTCTCTCTCTCTCTCTCTCTCTCTCTCTCTCTCTCTCTCTCTCTCTCTCTCTCTCTCTATATATATATATATATATATATATATATATATATATATATATATATATATATATATATATATATATATATATATATATATACATGAGAGAGAGAGAGAGAGAGAGAGAGAGATACAAATTGGCTAACCTTTGTTTTCGCTCTTCCATGATTTTCACATATTAGATTTTCTTCTTTCAAAAATTTTTTTTCAACATTTACAAATATCAGATGCTGTCTGTTTTCACAAGGAATTACAGTTAATCTCCACTCTGATCACGCCATTACGTTAAAATTAAATGACTATTTATTAGTGCAGTTCAAACAACAACAACAACTGCATTAAAATAATAATAATAATAATAATAATAATAATAATAATAATAATAATAATAAAAGCAAAGGCTGTATGGATGTAGGCAGTGCTAGCTCTATTTATACTGCTCAGAATGGTTCGTCAAGTGAGGGGCTGGTCACTAACTGGTTCTTGTTGGCGGAGCCATACCGGATTTGGGATAGAACTGCTCTTCCATTGGTTGAGTTGCTTGCCGGGAAAGTGACTTCTTCACTCACGGCCTTCAAAGCTGGTAGCCAACCAAGGGAAAGGCCCGTGCCAACAACAAGTGTTGGCTTTAATACCCCAAGAAGAAGAAGCTGGTAGGATTCTGGGTCTTAGTTAGTCCGGGCAGGACTCCCAGGGCAGTGTGCTGCTCGGCCAGTGCGCTGCCTGAGCGAGACTGAGAGTCAGGCATGATGTGCTGCCATTCAAATTCCAGATCCGGAGAGTCCCAGCCTGCTTGCTGATTGGCTGAGGCCAGGAGAGTCTCAGTTGCAGGCAACCTGCTGGGCTGCTGATTGTCGTCGTCCTCGTTGGTGTTAGGGAGTCATTGGGCTGTGTTCCTGCGGCAGGAGGAAAGGTGGAACATCTCTTGGGTCATATCAAGATTCGGCTACTCTTGCTGAATGAGCAGGGCCTCCAAGATCCTGAGCTTTCTGTTGTCCAGGGCACTACTGATGATATTGACATTCTTGATTATATAGTCTCCTAGGATGTTCTTGTTGGGCGCAAGGAGTTGGTACATGTTAATAGCTTGAATATGGCAGGATAATCCTTTAGATAGTCTCATCATCGTTATTAGTAAGAAATAACATTAGACTTCGTCAGAAAGTCCTGCTTGGGACGGGCCAGGTTATTCTTCCTGATGGTAAGGTGTGACATTGTTCTTGATTATGTCTATCATGGCCTTTTCATCCTTGTGGTATTGTCAGTGCATAATACCTTGTAGTAAAGGTTGACTCTGGAAGTCAAGTTCCCGCTGCTGGGCTCAGTCTTGCACCCGTTGTACATAACATGGAACTGAGGAGACCTATCCGGGGTGTGCGATGGTGGCAGGCGCACTTCAACAGGAACAGGCTTGGGGACAGGTTGAGAAGGAGTGCGCTGGCCTGGTGGAGTAACCATTGTTTCCAAGGACCAGGACAATCGTATTCAGCTCCATATAGGTCTATGTCTAGGAAGAATAATGGGAGAGGGAGTAACAAACGTAATGTTTAATGGTGGAGATCTTGTGCCTAGTAGGACATTTGCTGTCCCCATTCAAGCAAAGTCCTAGGTTGAAGGCGATGATAATCAGTGGCCAAGCAGCCTGCCTGTGACTGAGATTCTCCTGACAAGCTTCTCAGCAAGCAGCCTGGGACTCTCTGGATCTGGAATCTGAGCAGCAGCACAGCTTGCCTGACTCAGAGCCCGGGTCAGGCAGTGCACCAGCGATTCAGCGCGCCGTCCTGGGAGCCCCACCTGAACCAGCTCAGACCAGAATCCTCCCAACTTTGACAGCTGTAAGTGGAGAAGCAGACTGACTGAGATAGACCCCTTCCCAGTGGGTGGTTCAGCCATTGGGAGGAGCAGATCCGTACCAGACACGGTATAGACTTCACCCACAAGAACCAATCCGAAACAAGTGCCTGACTTGACGAACCACCCTGAACAATAAAAATAGAGTGAGCATTGCCTACATCCACCCAAGGTTTGTATGGAGATTGGAGATGAGATAAACAACTTGGCACCCTCTCGACCTTGAATAGCTATTGTGAAAGTTTATTTTCATAATAAAATTATAGAACTTCTATGCATTTTGCTCCCCCATACTGATGTCCAACATAGCACAGCTACTGGCGTTATGCAGTTCTAATGAAAGAAAGAAAATTTGAACCACTGAGAAGCTCTATTACAAGATAAATGCCACTGAAGGCAGCCATTATTTTTAATGAAAGCTGTCTGAAAGAAGGTCTGCTACCGATATATTGAAAATAATATTGATCTCCCCTATAAATTAAAGACCAAGTGTCTGGCTATATGTACATATACACACACACACACACACACACATATATATATATATATATGTATATATATATGTATATATATATATATATATATATATATATATATATATATATATATATATATATATATATATATATATGTATTTTAATATTGGAATGAATTTTAATGTTGAAAACTCCCAAAGTTTTGGATAGTTTGGTGAAGCAATTATTGTTAGAAAATTTTGAACGTGTTAAACTACTTGTTCTCCGTTTATCGAACAGGAAAGAAGGTTTCGGAGGTCATATTACACTGACTGGAGTTATTTCCGGCTGTGAGTAGGTATCTGTCTTCGGGTAAGGTCACTGGTACGTTTGAAGATACATCGTGGGCATCGGGCTTTTGCAAGACCGTCTCAAATACAGGCCTGGTCAGTGGGGTAAGAAGTCAGCATGAGCTACTTAAGTCGATATGGAGAAGGATAAGGAATGAGTTTAGTTGTGACATCCACAATTCTTCTTTCTCTCACGTACGCACTCACTATACATCACACTTTGTTTCTTTTGACAGACTACAGGTGATAATCTTCATAGAAAAATTAAGAGATCATACACACTAAAAGAAGACGAATTTGAATAATCTGGATAAGAAAGATTATATCGAGAAAAAATACTAAAATTGAAATAAAACTTTCCCGTGGCAGTAACCTAACTCCAGGATCCACCAATTCCAAACTACGCTTGCATACCGAAAAAAAGCAGAATGATTTTTACAATTTAATTTAAGAAAAAAAATAAGAAGTAAACATTTCCGGCAATCTAAAATAATTTAACATTGTCTTGTGCACAATCACCCACAATCACTTGATCTTGCCGTAGCCTGCATTTTCTTTACTTGAAGTATTTGACGGATTTATTTTTAATTGTTCACTGTTGATGATTGCAATTTTAGCTGTGTTTCTTCCCAATTGTCTCATCGAAGAAGGATGTGTCGGATTAAATATCATTATATTTGAAGTGTAGCTGGGACACCTGAAAGTGTTTAAATGCAATGTTAAACTGCATAACACATTTTCATAAAAATGAGAGAGAGAGAGAGAGAGAGAGAGAGAGAGAGAGAGAGAGAGAGAGAGAGAGAGAGAGAGAGAGACCGAAGAATGAGGAAGCAAGAATTGAAAGAGAAGAAATCAAAGAGAATGAAGTAGTAAGTAGCAAAGGAAATAAGAGTGAATACCCAAGTAAATTTGTAAACAGTTTGGTAATCTTTAAATCATTATACAAGAGGCTAATATTGTGACCAATACCGCAGGAACAATATAATGCAATTATAATGAATTTATTTCAACAATATAGTACTTCGCCTACTATTTTAGTTAGGAATATATTGGGCTCTCCTGATAGCCGTCCCATAACTTGGTTTTTTCTTCATCAGCATTTGGAAAGGAAAACACTCATTTTCGGTCCATTTCGGTAATTCCCTTTGCAGTTTGGTACACAGCACATAATAGGCTTTAGCCTGGATTCCAACCCAGTAAAATTTTCTGGAATAACAACAGAAAACTGTGAAAAATATAGAGCGTGACCCCTTTACTCACAACCTATAGTAGCAGTGTGAAAGCACTACTTGTGTTACATGGGACCTTTCTTACCCCCTAGATGACACGGCCTTCACTCGAGACGGCCTTGGCTTTTGCCGTTGTGTTGGAGAGTTCAGCTCCGTTCCCCTATTATTGCTGTGACTGTCAGAGGAGCATTGTTGGCCCTTGGGATATGTTGGTGTGGCCTGTTTAGTCAAGTGGGAATTTTAGGAGTGTGGCCTCCTTCCTGGATTTTGAGTTTCCAGGCGTGTCTTCGCATCTGAGGTTGAAGAAGACCCTCTCACTAAAGAAATTGCTTTCAGTGACTCCAAGTCCTCTGTGACAGCTTGTTTGGACGTCAGCTAAGTTTTGTTTTATTATATTTATTGGTTATTTTTCCTATTAGTATTGTATTAGCTCTAAGATGCGATTTATACCTGCCATGGTTATTAAAATGCTTTAAGTATTGTTCTTTGTATAATTCTCCACCTCATATTGAAAACTGTTATAGTTCATGTTCTTATTGTTCATAAAGTTGAGCAACGTAACACTGTATATATATATATATATATATATATATATATATATATATATATATATATATATATATATATATATATATATATATATATATCTTTCTTGCTGGTCATGCCCCGCAGTAATGCCAGACGTGTAACTACTTGGTCTCTCCCCGTAGCAAAGTAGAAAGGGTTGAATCTGTGTGTGTGCATATCTATCTATATAATTGGTCGTTATTTTTGACAGGTCGTGTACACTATTAGTAATAATGATAATAATAATAAGATTTAATAATAATGGAATATGAAAAAATAATAATAATAAAAACGCTTGCCAGGACAATTTCATTTCCAGCCTTTTATTCACTCTCATCTGAAGCCTTGAACTTTTGTCATTTGAAATTGCATGTCATCAATTTGACAATTTTTCATTCGCTTGTTTCATCGTTATTAAATTTCCTTTGTGCAAAACTAATTCGCTCGCGTTAATCCCAAAAGGATAATTAATGCCAATCAGAAGAATTTTTATCGCCAACACAACAATTTCATTTCTCAAAATCCATGTAATATTTTCATTCCATTTACAAAATAACAAAACAAATAGAAAAAAATAAGAGATTCTTTAAATGCTGTCTATCGGTTATAGACTTTTACTAGAGAGGTGAAGAAAACAAGGAATGGATGAATCGAAAGAAAACATCATCCAAGAAAAACAAAACGTCAATGTAAAACCGATACGTCTGACATTATAAGCTAACATCATTCAAAACTGAAAAGCTTTTAGAATATTATTTGCTAGACGAGTATCATATTCTTACCAACATTATCGTCTTGACTAAATTTCAGATATTCATTTATATAACTTGAGTTAGTTTACCTTGAAAGAGATATATGGTGTGGTATCTGATATGAAAGTTATGATTTAAATATTTTGTTGTCGGTTTCATATTCAGGGTTTCTGAGTATAAGCTAACCCTGTACATACTTAATATATACCTTTTATATATGTATATATGTAAATCATTATATATATATATAAATATATGTATGTATAAATAACATATATATATATATATATATATATATATATATATATATATATATATATATATATATATATATATGGGTCGATTAGTGAAAGGTGTGTGAGAGTAGGAAGTCGAGAGTTAATATTGGTAAGAGTAAAATTATGAGATGCACGAGAAGAGGGGGTGGTGCTAGGTTGAATATTCTGTTGAATGAGTTACTTGAATATTCAGTTCAAGTACTTGGGGTCTGTTGTGGAGTGGAAGCAGAAGTACGTCATTATTATTATTATTATTATTATTATTATTATTATTATTATTACTAGCCAAGCTACAACCCCAGTTGGAAAAGGAAGAAGCTATAAGCCCAAGGGCTCCAACAGGGAAAAATAGCCCGGTGAGGGAAAGGAAATAAGGAAATAAATAAGTGATGAGAATAAAATAACAATATATCATTCTAAAAACAGTAACAGCGTCAAAACAGATATGTCCTATATAAAATATTAACAACGTTGAAAACAGATATGTCATATATAAACTATAAAAAGACTCATGTCAGCCTGGTCAACATAAAAACATTTGCTCCAACTTTGAACTTTTGAAGTTCTACTGATTCAACTACCCGATTAGGAAGATCATTCCACAACTTGGTAACAGCTGGAATAAAACTTCTAGAATAGTGTGTAGTATTGAGCCTCATGATGGAGAAGGCCTAGCTATTAGAATTAACTGCCTGCCTAGTATTACGAACAGGATGGAATTGTCCAGGGAGACCTGAATGTAAAGGATGGTCAGAGTTATGAAAAATCTTATGTAACATGCATAATGAACTAATTGAACGACGGTGCCAAAGATTAATATCTAGATCAGGAATAAGAAATTTAATATACCGTAAGTTTCTGTCCAACAAATTAAGATGAGAATCAGCAGCTGAACACCAGACAGGAGAACAATACTCAAAACAAGGTAGAATGAAAGAATTAAAATACTTCTTCAGAGAGTGAATGAAACATGTAGTGTTGGGGGCAGTGAAGGGATTAGTAAAGAATAGAGGGTTAGGAATAAATGTAAAGAGAGTTCTGTATGAGTAAGTGAGTGTACCAGCTAGATGTATGGATAGGAGTTAAGTGGAAGACAGTGACAGAGAGAG
>NC_090759.1:8062112-8064612 GCF_036898095.1 Palaemon carinicauda | reverse complement strand
TTGACTGTAACAGAAAAGATCTTCAGATATTTAGTGTTCATATATGTTAACATCTGGGAGTTGCGTATTATTCTCAGAGCTCGGAGGTATTCCCTTGTGTATCAGATTATGTAATACAAAGCAGGTGAGTTTGGGAGCTTGAGAGTGTACGTAGTTCGATAGTCGTAATACATACATACATACATATACCAAGGCACTTACCCCAATTTTGGGGGGTAGCCGACATCAACAAATGAAACAAAACAAAAAGGGGATCTCTACTCTCTACGTTCCTCCCATCCTGACAAGGGACTCAACCGAGTTCAGCTGGTACTGCTAGGGTGCCACAGCCCACCCTCCCCCGTTATCCACCACAGATGAAGCTTCATAATGCTGAATCCCCTACTGCTGCTACCTCCGTGGTCATCTAAGGCACCAGAGAAAGCAGTAAGGGCCTACTGGAACTGCGTCACAATCGCTTGCCATTCATTCCTATTTCTAGCACGCTCTCTTGCCTCTCTCACATCTATCCTCCTATCACCCAGAGCTTTCTTCACTCCATCCATCCACCCAAACCTTGGCCTTCCTCTTGTACTTCTCCCATCAACTCTTGCATTCATCACCTTCTTTAGCAGACAGCCATTTTCCATTCTCTCAACATGGCCAAACCACCTCAACACATTCATATCCACTCTAGCTGCTAATTCATTTCTTACACCCGTTCTCTCCCTCACCACTTCGTTCCTAACCCTATCTACTCGAGATACACCAGCCATACTCCTTAGACACTTCATCTCAAACACATTCAATTTCTGTCTCTCCATCACTTTCATTCCCCACAACTCCGATCCATACATCACAGTTGGTACAATCACTTTCTCATATAGAACTCTCTTTACATTCATGCCCAACCCTCTATTTTTTACTACTCCCTTAACTGCCCCCAACACTTTGCAACCTTCATTCACTCTCTGACGTACATCTGCTTCCACTCCACCATTTGCTGCAACAACAGACCCCAAGTACTTAAACTGATCCACCTACTCAAGTAAATCTCCATTCAACATGACATTCAACCTTGCACCACCTTCCTTTCTCGTACATCTCATAACCTTACTCTAACCCACATTAACTCTCAACTTCCTTCTCTCACACACCCTTCCAAATTCTGTCACTAGTCGGTCAAGCTTCTCTTCTGTGTCTGCAACCAGTACAGTATCATCTGCAAACAACAACTGATTTACCTCCCATTCATGGTCATTCTCGTCTACCAGTTTTAATCCTCATCCAAGCACTCGAGCATTCACCTCTCTCACCACTCCATCAACATACAAGTTAAACAACCACGGCAACATCACACATCCCTGTCTCAGCCCCACTCTCACCGGAAACCAATCACTCACTTCATTTCCTATCCTAACACATGCTTTACTACCTTTGTAGAAACTTTTCCCTGCTTGCAACAACCTTCCACCAACTCCATATAACCTCATCACATTCCACATTGCTTCCCTATCAACTCTATCATACGCTTTCTCCAGATTCATAAACGCAACATACACCTCCTTACCTTTTGCTAAATATTTCTCGCATATCTGCCTAACTGTAAAAATCTGATTCATACAACCCCTACCTCTTCTAAAACCACCCTGTACTTCTATGATTGCATTCTCTGTTTTATCCTTAATCCTATTAATCATTACTCTGCCATACACTTTTCCAACTACACTCAACAAACTAATACCTCTTGAATTACAACACTAATGCACATCTCCTTTACCCTTATATAGTGGTACAATACATGCACAAACCCAATCTACTGGTACCATTGACAACACAAAACTTAAATTAAACAATCTCACCAACCATTCAAGTACAGTCACACCCCCTTCCTTTAACATCTCAGCTCTCACACCATCCATACCAGATGCTTTTCCTACTCTCGTTTAATCTAGTGCTCTCCTCACTTTCTCTATTGTAATCTCTCTCTCATTCTCATCTCCCATCACCAGCACCTCAACACCTGCAACAACAATTATATCTACCTCCCTATTATCCTCTACATTCAGTAAACTTTCAAAATATTCCGCCAACCTTTTCCTTGCCTCCTCTCCTTTTAACAACCTTCCATTTCCATCTTTCACTGTCTCTTTAATTCTTGAGCCAGCCTTCCTTACTCTCTTCACTTCTTTCCAAAACTTCTTCTTATTCTCTTCATATGATTGACCCAATCCCTGACCCCACCTCAGGTCAGTTGCTCTCTTTGCCTCACGTACCTTGGGCTTTACTTCCACCTTTTTCTCTCTATATTTTTCATACTTCTCTATACTATTACTCTGCAGCCATTCTTCAAAAGCCCTCTTTTTCTCTTCCACTTTTACCTTCACTCCTTCATTCCACCATTCACTGCCCTTCCTCATGCTGCCTCCAACAACCTTCTTGCCACACACATCACTTGCAATCCCAACAAAATTTTCTTTTACTAACTTCCACTCCTCCTCTAAATTACCAGTTTCTCTTA
>NC_090759.1:8034612-8057112 GCF_036898095.1 Palaemon carinicauda | reverse complement strand
ACCAATTGACATATATTCCATATTACATCCTGATATCCAATATAACGCTTTTCACCTTAACAGTTAGATTGTATTTGGTTATTAGTTGGCAGTTATGCGATATTTGTCTATTTGTTTGTATGCCTCTCTCCCGCAAATGAAGGGGCCTCTCTCTCTCTCTCTCTCTCTCTGTCTCTCTCTCTCTCTCTCTCTCTCTCTCTCTCTCTCTCTCTCTCTCTCTCTCTATTCCACATTGCAAAAGTAAATAAGAGTTCTGAAGTTGCTCCGAAGGATGAAATGCGGACCCGAGATGAAAGGGGGAAGCGATGACCTTGCACTATTCAAAGGCATCAATTGGACTGGCAACTCCGTTAATGGATAGGAAAAAAGATCTAAGAGATAGACAAAAATTGGGACTTGTCCTCGGGAAAAAATCACCTCTCATTGTTTACTCTGAGAGAGAGAGAGGAGAGAGGAGAGAGAGAGAGAGAGAGAGAGAGAGAGAGAGAGAGAGAGCCATTCTAATCTTCTTATATATATATTCGCTCCAAAGAAGTACATCCCGTAACACCCTTACTGCGCGGCGAGTAACCAAATAGATAGTGTAGGAAGAGATGGCAGAGGTGGTGGGCGGGGATAAACATAGGAATTCGCATCGCAATATAGTGCACCATGAATCCCTGTGTCCAACTGTACATACAGTATATATATATATATATATATATATATATTATAATATATATATACACACACACATATATATATATATATATATTATATATATATATATATATATATATTATATATATATATATATATACAGCTTAGTGCTAAAAACTAGACAAACCCCCAGCTATGAATAGACATGTCTAAAGCCCGTGTCCCACAGGGCTTTACGGGTGAATTGCGTCTGAATAGCAAACGATTTTCACTAACATGCTCAATATTCGTGATTCATGGTGAAATCAGTTGGCCAACCTTAGCAATGACATTCCACAATGGTTGCTTCTTCCGCTGCCAGGAGTTTGAACTGCTCAAAATTTTGGTTGAGGATGGGAGTTCGTGATACATTGGAACTTCATACTCAATACATTTGTAATTCAGACGCTATACATTTGCTATTATTCGCTGTATTCGCCTTTATCCGCAAATCACTTGTAATTGCGTGTTGGTACCGGAATAAGGGCGTATATATCATGTATGTATATCAAATATATATCATCCCTAACACATCCATACTACGAATTATAAGAATACATTCCAGATACATAGTGTATAATCCTGCGAACCAACAGCGATTGGATAACAGTAACCGAAGATTGTATGTAAAAGTGAGCCAGAACTGGACTCACGTAATTGTCATTCAACGCAACGTATTTGCGGAAGAGATGCAAAGATCGTGTCATTTTCTCAGATGTATTTTCAAAGCTGTCCCGGGTGGAACTACCTTAGCATATCTAGTCTTGAAAATTTCAATAATATTTTCATCGTTCATTAAATACTAACATTAAATAGAGACTCCATTTTCATTGTATTTTTAAGATGAAATACACAACTTCCTCATTCAGAAGTCTATTAAAAATCTTGTATATTTTTAGGCCCTTGACTTAGTGGGTGAACAACCATCATCATGGCATTTACAATTTCTATTAGAAAAGTAAAAACAATATCTAAATGTCCCTACAACTACGGACTATTAAATGGAGATGACGTCTATAAACTTATGGCATTTTGAATTTGGAGAAAATTGAGGTCTAACGACACATTGCAACTCCTGCGTGTTATATCATGAAAAATATTCAATAAATAGAATTGCCAACGCAAAAATACCCAAATTCAATATTAGAATTTACATCAATGAAGTAAGGCTATTATTAACTTGTTAGGCAATGTTGCTTTTTTTAACGATGACATGTTCTCATTTCTCCCGATAAGAAAATATAAAAAGTCCTTCCTATAAACAGCTATACCAAGAAGACATGAAAGCCAGTCGATCTTGAAAGCAAAAGTCAATTAATATTCTTACAGCATTACTGCTCGTGAGGAAATTTAGACATGTGAACTGAATGAACTGAAATAAATATGATAGGTAAAATTCTAAATATTGCTGCAAGCATGCGGGGATGGTATTACATTAAAAAAAAAAAAAAAAAAAAAAAAACGATAGATTTACTGTAAAAATTGTAATAGAGAATGATGATATTGTTATCACATTTCTCATTTTCAATGTTACAATAGAAAAAAGTAACTGGTACGGAGATAAAGGTAACTTACGTTTATATCACTATCTATACCATACACAGGACACACACACACGTACTCACACACACACACACACACACACACACCACACACATATATATATATATATATATATATTTAATGCACAACCTATTTGTGAATGTTTACATAAACGTATACAGTAATACACACACACACACACACACACACACATATATATATATATATATATATACTATATATATATATATATATATATACTATATACATTATTATCATCATTATTATTATTATTTTTATTACTTGCTTAGTTACAACCCTAGTTGGAAAAACAGAGGGTTCTGACAGGGAAAATAGCCAGTGAGGAAAGGGACATAAGGAAATTACAAGAAAAGTGATTAACAATAAAAAAAAATATATATACTTATGTATATATATATAAACATACATATCTATGTATATTTATATTTATTTATTTATTTATACATATATTTATATATATATATGAATATACAGCATATATATATATATATATATATATATAATATATATATATATATATATATATATATATATATATATATATATATAGTGGATCATGGATGGAATAGCAAAAGTTGATAGAAGATTTGAATAGAGGAAGAAGAAATGTAAGACTGAAGGTGGAAATGAAGTAAAAATAAGATAATTTTCACTGAAAATACAGCAATACAATAAATAAGTTTTAAAGGTAGTGGGTTGGCCTGGGCACCAACCGCCCGTTGAGATACTACCGCTAGAGAGTTATGGGGTCCTTTGACTGGCCAGGACAGTACTACATAGGACCCTTCTCTCTGGTTACGGTTCTTTACCTTTGCCTACAGAGACACCAATAGTCTGGCGTATTCTTACAGATTCTCCTCTGTCCTCATACACCTAACAACACTGAGATTGCCAAAGAATTCTTCTTCACCCAAGGGGTTAACTACTTACTGTATTTGTTTAGTGGCTACTTTCCTCTTGGTAAGGATAGAAAAGACTCTTCAGCTATGGTAAGCAGCTCCTCTAGGAGAAGGACACTCCAAAATCAAACCATTGTTCTCTATTCTTGGGTAGTGTTATAGCCTCTGTACCATGGTCTTCCACTGTCTTGGGTTAGAGTTCTTTTGCTTGAGGGTACACTCGGGCACACTTCTATCTAGTTTCGCTTCCTCTTGTTTTGTTAAAGTTTTTATAGTTTTAATAGAAAATATTTATTTTGATGTTACTATACTGAAAATATTTTATTTTTCTTTATTTCCTTTCCTCACTAGGCTATTTTCCCTGTTGGGGCCCCTGGGCTTATAGCATCCTGCTTTTCCAACTAGGGTTGTGGCTTAGCATTTAATAATAATAATAATAATAATAATAATAATAATAATAAATCCCCCCCCACCCGGACGGCTTCCACAATGCTTCCCACTTTTGTTCGTAATACATCAGCCTCACATTCTCAATACACGTGTCATTCATATGGTTCCTATTCTCGCAGTATTGCGGAAAGAAAGTCCAAGTTTTCTGCGAATGGTTGGAAACCAGCAAAAATGGCATTCTAAATTCATTCGTATTTCATCCATAGTTCTGTGGGACACGGCCTTAATGCCTTTGTCCTGCACAAAGAGATTGACTGAGTGGTAATCACTGGAATCTGTTTCTTGAGCCCGGGTTTGATTCCTTGCCCGACCAGGAGCTATTATCATAAAGTTAACACATTTCAATATCTGTACACACACACACACACATATATATATATATATATGTATATATATATATATATATATATATATATATATGCAATATATATATATATATATATATATATATATATACATATATATATATGCAATATATATATATATATATATATATATATATATATATATATATATATATATATACATATATTTAACATTGAATGAAATCCTTTGTGACAAAATACTCCAGCTTCACTTACTCCTTGAATGGAGAGAACGGGGCCCTCCTCGGAACAGGCTGAATGCCGAACCACAACCAACTGTCCTCACAAATACGCAGACAACAATAACAACAACAATTCAGCATTTTCCCCAACATAATGACGGAGGAATAAGGATCCTAATGGGATTGCGTTTACCATTCTGGGCTCACGACAGTTTCGCTGAAAGGGATTGCAAGATGCAATCAGAGTGGCCCATTATTAGTGTGCGTTTGTTGTTATCATTATTATCATTGATATAATTATTATCATCATTATTATTATTACTACTACGACTCAAAATGGGTAGGCGCTAATCTATTCTTAACCCAAAGGGCTATTAACCACAGAATAGGATTTCTCTCGTATTGAGAGAGAGAGAGAGAGAGAGAGAGAGAGAGAGAGAGAGAGAGAGAGAGAGAGAGAGAGAGAGAGAGAGAGAGGGGGGGGGGGTGTAATTTCAATTTAATATCCTACTGCGAATGGCATTAAGCAATTTAGGCTCGAATAGGAAATAATGATAGAGATCAAAATACATAATAGGATGTCCCTCATAGAGAGAGAGAGAGAGAGAGAGAGAGAGAGAGAGAGAGAGAGAGAGAGAGAGAGAGAGAGAAATCAAAATAGGAAATAGAAAGCAATTAAATACAAATCTGAAGGTGAATACATAGGCATTGGAGATTTCTGGGAATAAGGTTCACTGTGAATGTCTATAGAAGGGGAAACCTATTCAAACATTCCGTGAACGATGATTTCATGGTGCGTCAGAGACAGACTTAAATATACAGAATATTATTATTATTATTATATTTATTATTATTATTATTATTATTATTGTTATTATTATTATTATTATTGTTACTATTATCATTATTATTTTTATTATTATTATTATCATTATTATTATTATTATTATTATTATTATTATTAGCTAAGCTACAGCCCTAGTTTGAACAGCCGGATGTCATCAGCCCAAGGGTTCCAACAGGGAAAAACAGTCCAGTGTGGAAAAGGAAGAGAAAGGTTCCGACGACTTAACAAGTGTGGGAAAGTGATTTTATAATTTTGTCTTAATAGGAAAACGTTTTAGAAAACTGTATGAAATTTAACATCTCATAAGAAAATTCCGGAATGTTAGAATTCACAGCCTCTCTAAAGGTGCGTCCACACGGTCGCACAATGTCCGTCGAACACAATTGTTACCAGTTAACATTGTGAAAGAAGCGTTAATGACGTCAATAACGAGCACCAAGTGGCGTGTCGGACAGTGCCTGTGTTCATAGAGTCCGAGCTTCAGACACTCTTCGCAGGCGGAGTGGCACGATGGACGGAGTTCTACTTGTTTACCGGATTAACTTAAACTTTTAGATGATTAGGTAACACCTTCCCTGTAAACATGACTAGTTGTAATCCAGTTACGAAGGAAAGCTGACTTTGAAATAGAAGAGAGGCTCAGTTACTAATCAAACAGTACTGGCAGAGCCCATGCTTATAAAACATCAAAGCAAATGTTTACAACGACTGAAATGAATGTGTAGCCGCAATGTATAAGATAACATCAGAACTTCAGAGAAGTGGACTGTCTGTAAATGGTTTACAAGTCGAAATGAATATGGAATCCATAATGGGTCATTACAATGAAGAGCTACGCAAATTGGAGAGATGGAAAAAGTTGGAGGTTGGTATAGAAGACATTTGCACAACCAAATTATGGCGTTTCGATATACGAGTATAGCATAAAAGAATGTTTCAATTATGGACACCAAAGTCTCATTTTATCACTGAAACAATTTGGATTTAGTTGACAACATATAATGCGAGGTATGACTAGTCTCAAGCATTAGTTATTTCTTGGCATAATAAAGGCTATACATTGCACGTCAATAACAATAACATCCTCTGTTCACTGATAGGTTATGTTAAGTCAGACATATGTGATGCTGTAATGCCTCTAGACGTGCTTCTGGAAAAATGCCTCCTCTCATACATGTTTCCCGCTTAGTTATAGAAGGTTATAAGTTCTCCGATAAAATGTATAAAGCGTTTGGGCCCATCAGTATATAGTTTTTAAAGTCTGATTCATAATCAATTTGAGTTTCTCTTTTCAGTCCGTCTTTGCAGCTAGTCGTTCCATGTACCATTCAATTGTTCTCAAAAGATCATGAATAATCATGCTGCATATTTTAATTTATTGAATTGGGCTTTTACTTCACGGTGTACTATGGTTATGATGCTCCGTACTTGAAGCTGATAACTACCATTTGATTCTCGAGTACAGATTATAACACTGATGTAGACACCAGAGATGCCAGCGGACATCAGCTTCGGACATTTCTTTCGGGCTGGTAAAAGGAGTAGAAATCCAGGTAGTCAACTTCATCTGGTACCACTGTTTGTTACCACATCAACTTCGCTTATTTCAACGCTTACGACGTCATTCTCTTTCAGTTTTGATATGGTACCAGTGTTTGTCCGTCAGTGTTCGACCGTGTGGACGCACCCTTAGAGTTCTCTTGTTTGAGGGTGCACTTGGGTACACTATACTATGTTATTTCTCTTCCTCTGTTGTTTTCTAAGTTTTTTATAATTTTTAAAAGACAGATCTATTTTAATGTTGTTACTGTTCTTAAAATATTTTATTTTAATAGTTTACCACTGCTCTTGTAGCTTATTTATTTCCTTTCTTCACTAGGCTATTTTTCCTTGTTGGAGCCCTTGGGCTTATAGCATCCTGGTTGTCCAACTAGGGTTGTAGCTTAGCTAAATATAATAATAATAATAATAATAATAATAATAATAATAATAATAATAATAATAATAATAATAATATACGTTGCGGGTTCTGTAGTCGACGGAATAAAAAGGATATATACTTTGGGTTGAACGTTTGACGGCGTCGGAGATTAATTCTAAAAATCTAAAAAACATTGTATTTTCATCACACGACTGAATATGCGTACCAGCTGGTGATAACTAAACCGATGAGCCATATTTTCTTAGGACGGATACCTAATCTTAAAAAATTTAATTTGGTGCAAATAATGACAGTTCTAAATTTGGTGCGTGTAGTTAACGATACATTTAAAGGTTGCTCATGAATGACAACAGCAAGGGAAAGAAACAACGACTTGAGACTGACCATATATATATACACACATATATATATATATACAGTATATATATATATATATATATATATATATATATATATATATATATATATATATATATATATAATGGCTGCTGACTCAGCCGGTAGCCTTTGTCTGGCAAAGGACTAGTTATATCTGATGATGATGATATATTTATATATAATATAATCTATACATACATATGTATACTGTCTATATATATACATATATACACACACATATATATATATATATATATATATATATACGCATATATACATACATACATACCTACATACATATATGCACATACACACACACACACACACACACACATATATATATATATATATATATATATATATATATATATATATATATATATATATATATATATATCAAATTTGACACCGTACATAAATACATCATTTAGTATAGAGCATAATCATAAAAAAATGAAACATCTAGAGGGTACTTACATATAATGGAAGTGTCATTGGAATTGTTAGTTGAAGGGGTGGGGATTGGGAAAGGGAGAGGGAGGGGGAGGGTTGAGACTAAATTCCAGCTTATATTGCTTAGTCGTTATTGGTGGCGGCTGTCATGCTTGGCTGGCATGAGACAGACAAGGCTAAGTAATTTAGACAGGATCTCATGGTGAAGCATCACGCCTTGTACCAGACCACAAAGGTTCGCTGCAAATTTCACTAAAGCTTATAATTATTTCTTTTTGTTGATTCCACTTAAGTTCAGCCCTATTCTCTTATCCGTGCTTGGGACCGCCTTAAGAGCATGAATGATGAAAAAAGTCTGTCTTCAAAGGGGTTGGTGGTGGTCTATTGGAAACGTCCCTGGTTGGTGATATGCTGGAGTAGGATTTGAGTCCTACTCAAGCTCGATTGTTTCTTGTCGTATCTGCAACCTGACCATCATTGTGATCTAACGATGGGGGATTTGATAGAGCTTATAGATCTACTTGCGGAGACCACAGCGACCATCACCTGGCCCTCCCTGGTCCTAGCCAGGGTGGAGAGGGGGCTTAGGCCCTGATCATATGTTTACATGGTCAGTCTCTAAACCACTGTCTTTATACCTATAGTATTGTCACTCTCCCTTGACTCTGCAATTCATGAGTAGCTTTTAAACCTTTAAAAGATATCCTACTTTTCTCTCATTGACGTGAAAAATAACGAATGAAAAGTTTGAAAGAAACAGTTATCTAACGATTTTGTTTTTCATTGTATTTCTGATCATTCAAGGAAATTCTGTGTTTATTGAGCAACAAATTTAACTTACATGTTTAGCGTCGATTTATTGCACCAAAATTTCAGGAATAGCAACAGTAGTCTGCTTTACAGAACTCAAAATACAATTTGCCTTTGATGTAATATTCTTCCAGAGAGAGAGAGAGAGAGAGAGAGAGAGAGAGAGAGAGAGAGAGAGAGAGAGAGAGGAGAGAGAGAGAGAGAGAGAGAGAGAGAGAGAGAGAGAGAGGGGAGTTTCTATTAATATATTCTGCTTATTTCCTATCGATTTGCCTTAATTTCATAACATTTATCGTTGGAATGGGCCAGCATTTGATCTTTACAGAATTCTACGGATTTGAACTTGAATTTAATTTCTTAAATTAAGAAAATAATTCTTATTACTTTCAATAACATTCCCACGTCCAATAAAACAATATATATGTGACTATTAAGAATTCCAAAATAAGTTTAAATAGAACCCCTTAATGAAATAGTTGAGAATAAGCTGGTTGGAAAAGCTGAATAAAGTGAGGCGGTGGTTAAATGCAAAGGGCTGGCCGGCCATACTGCTAGCGTGGCGCAAGTAAGTAACTGCTGCAGAGCGTCGAACTGCATGAAAAGATTCCTAATGGGGTAATGGGAGGCTGCTCAAAATTCCTTTCCAGGATATTACGTTTGGCTTGTCAAGCGCCTTCTAGAATGGAAAAACAAGACAGCGTCAACAACGGAGCTCCGATGTCGCATGAAGGAGATGGGGGGAGGGGAGCAGGGGGCTTGGCAAGGATGGGAGGTGGAGACTTTGGCAGAGATAAAGGGTGGATGGGGACGTCTTGGCAGAGATAGGGAGAATTGACAGGGAAGGGAGGTGGGGACCCTGACAAACATATAGAGGGGATGGGGACGTCTTGGCAGAGATAGGGAGAATTGACAGGGAAGGGAGGTGGGGACCCTGAAAAACATAAAGAGGGGATGGGGACGTCTTGGCAGAGATAGGGAGAATTGACAGGGAAGGGAGGTGGGGACCCTGACAAACATAAAGAGTGGATGGGGACGTCTTGGCAGAGATAGGGAGAATTGACAAGGAAGGGAGGTGGGGACCGTGACAAACATAAAGAGTGGATGGGGACAAATTGGCAGAGATAGGGAGCATTGCCAGGGAGGGGAGGTGGGGACCTTGATAAAGATAAGGAGTGAATGGGGACGTCTCGGCAGAGAAAGGAAGAATTGGCAGGGAAGGGAGGTGAGGACCTTGACAAAGATAAAGAGTGGACGGGGACGTCTTGACAGAGATAGGGAGAATTGGCAGGGAAGGGAGGTGGGGACCCTGACAAAGATAAAGAGTGGATGGGGATGTCTTGGCAGAGATAGGGAGAATTGGCAGGGAAGGGAGGTGGGGACCTTGACAAAGATAAAGAATGGATGGGGACAAATTGGCAGAGATAGGGAACATTGCCAGGGAAGGGAGGTGGGGACCTTGACAAAGAAAAGGAGTGGATGGGGACGTCTTGGCAGAGATAAGAAGAATTGGCAGGGAAGCGAGGTGAGGACCTTGACAAAGATAAAGAGTGGATGGGGACGTCTCGGCAGAAATAGGAAGAATTGGCAGGGAAGGGAGGTGAGGACCTTGACAAAGATAAAGAGTGGATGGGGACGTCTTGGCAGAGATAGGGAGAATTGGCAGGGAAGGGAGGTGGGGACCTTGACAAAGATAAAGAATGGATGGGGATGTCTTGGCAGAGATAGGGAGAATTGGCAGGGAAGGGAGGTGGGGACCTTGACAAAGATAAAGAATGGATGGGGACAAATTGGCAGAGATAGGGAACATTGCCAGGGAAGGGAGGTGGGGACCTTGACAAAGAAAAGGAGTGGATGGGGACGTCTTGGCAGAGATAAGAAGAATTGGCAGGGAAGCGAGGTGAGGACCTTGACAAAGATAAAGAGTGGATGGGGACGTCTCGGCAGAAATAGGAAGAATTGGCAGGGAAGGGAGGTGAGGACCTTGACAAAGATAAAGAGTGGATGGGGACGTCTTGGCAGAGATAGGGAGAATTGGCAGGGAAGGGAGGTGGGGACCTTGACAAAGATAAAGAATGGATGGGGACGTCTTGGCAGAGATAGGGAGAATTGGCAGGGAAGGGAGGTGGGGACCCTGACAAAGATAAAGAGTGGATGGGGATGTCTTGGCAGAGATAGGGAGAATTGGCAGGGAAGGGAGGTGGGGACCTTGACAAAGATAAAGAATGGATGGGGACAAATTGGCAGAGATAGGGAACATTGCCAGGGAAGGGAGGTGGGGACCTTGACAAAGAAAAGGAGTGGATGGGGACGTCTTGGCAGAGATAAGAAGAATTGGCAGGGAAGCGAGGTGAGGACCTTGACAAAGATAAAGAGTGGATGGGGACGTCTCGGCAGAAATAGGAAGAATTGGCAGGGAAGGGAGGTGAGGACCTTGACAAAGATAAAGAGTGGATGGGGACGTCCTGGCAGAGATAGGGAGCATTGCCAGGGAAGGGAGGTGGGGACCTTGGCAGAGATTAAGGGAAGAGGGGGAGGCCTTGGCAGATATAGGGAGCATTAGCAGGGAAGGGAAGTGGGGACTATGTCAGAGAAAAGGGGTGGATGGGGAGGCCTTGGCAGAGATAAGGAACATTGGCAGGGAAGGGAGGTGGACACCTTGGCAGATATAAAGGGTGGATGAGGAGGTCTTGGCAGAGATAGGGATCATTGGAAGGGAAGGAGGTAGGGACTTTGTCAGAGATTAAGGGTGGAGGGGAAGGCCTTGGCAGAGATACGGAGAATTGGCAGGGAAGGGAGGTGGGGACTTTGTCAGAGATTGGGGGTGGAGGGGGAGGCCTTGCAGAGAGAGGGAGCATTAGAGGGGAAGGGAGGTGGGGACTTTGTCAGAGATAAGGGGTGGATGGGAACTCCTTGGTAGAGATAATGAACATTGGCAGTGAAGGGAGGTAGAGACTTAGCAGATATAAGGCATGGATGGGGAGGCCTTGGCAGAGATAAGGAGCATTGGCAAGGAAGAGAGGTGGGGACCTCGGCGGAGATTAAGGGTGGAGGGGGAGGCCATAGCTGAGATAGAGGGCTTTGGAAAGGAAGGGAGGTGGGGACCTTGGCAGAGATTAGGAGTGGAGGGGGAAGCCTTAGCCGAGATAGGGGGTTTAGGCAGGGAAGGTAGGTGAGGACCTTGGCAGAGATTAAGGGATTGAGGGGGAGGCCTTTGTAGAGATAGGGGGCATTGACAGGAAAGGCAGGTGGGGACCTTGGCAGATATCAAGGGATTGAAGGGGAGGTCTTTGCAGAGATAGGGGGCATTAGCAGGGAAGGGAGGTGGGGACCTTGGCAGAGATTAGGGGTGGAGGGGGAGGCCTTAGCCAAGATAGAGTGTTTTGGCAAATAAGGGAGGTGGGGACCTTGCCAGATATTAGGGGTGGAGGGGGAGGCCTTAGCCAAGATAGGGGGTTTTGACAGGGAAGGAAGGTGGGGACCTTGGCAGAGATTAGGGAATTGAGGGGAAGCCTTTGCAGAGATAGGGGGCATTGGCAGGAAAGGGGGGTGAGGTCTTTGACAGAGATTTGGGGATTGAGGGGGAGGGCTTTGCAGAGATAGGGAGAATTGAGAGGGAAAGCAGGTGGAGACCTTGTCAGATATCAGGGGATTGAAGGGAAGGCTTTCGCAGAGATAGGGGGCATTGACAGGGAAGGGAGAGATTAAGGGTGGAAGGGGAGGCCTTTGACGAGACAGGGTGTTTTGGCAAGGAAGGGAGGTGGGGGCCTTGGCAGAGATTAGGGGATTGAGGGGGAGGCCTTTGCAGAGATAGAGGGAATTGACAGGGAAAACAGGTGGGGACCTTGTCAGATATCAGGGGATTGAAGGGAAGGCTTTTGCCGAGATAGGGGGTATTGACAGGGAAGGGAGGTGGGGACCAGGCAGAGATTAGGGGTGGAAGGGGAGGCCTTAGCCGAGATAGGGGGTTTTGGCAGAGAAGGGAGGTGGGGACCTCGGCAGAGATTAGGGGATGGAGGAGGAGGCCTTTGCAGATATTGGGGGCATTGGCAGGGAAGAGGGGTGAGGAAGTTGGCGGAATTAGGGGATTGAGGGGGAGGCCTTTGTAGAGATAGGGGGCATTGACGGGGAAGGCAGGAGGGGACCTTGGCAGATATTAGGGGATTGAAGGGGAGGCCTTTGCAGAGATAGGGGGAATTGGCAGGGAAGGGAGGTGGGGACCTTGGCAGAGATTAAGGGATTGATGGGAGGCCTTAGCCGAGATAGGGGGTTTTGGCAGGGGAGGGAGGTGGGGATCTTGGCAGAGATTAGGGGATTGAGGGGGAAGCCTTTGCAGAGATAGGGGCCATTGGCAGGGAAGGGGGGTGGGTAACTTGGCAGAGATTAGGGGATTGAGGGGGAGGCCTTTGCAGAGCTAGGGGCATTGACGGTGAAAGCAGGTGGGGACCTTGGCAGATATTACGGGATTGAGGGGGAGGCCTTTGCAGAGACAGGGAGCATTGGGTGGGAAGGGGGGTGGGGATCTCGACAGAGATTAGGGGATTGAGGGAGAGGCATTTGCATTGGAAGGGAAGGCAGTGGGGACCTTGGAAGATATTAGGGGATGGAGGGGAAGGCCTTTGCTGAGATAGGAGGCTTTGGCAGGAAAGGGGGATGGGGACCTTGGCAGAGATTAGGGGATTGAGGGGGAGGCTTTTGCAGAGATAGGAGGCATTAACAGGGAAGGCAGGTGGGGACCTTGGCATATATTAGGGGATTGAAGGGGAGGCCTTTGCCGAGATAGGAGGCATTGGCAAGGAAGGGAGTTGGGGACCTTGGCAGAGATTAGGGGTGGAGGGGGAGGTCTTAGCCTAGATAGGGGGTTTTGGCAAGGAAGAGAGGTGGGAACCTTGGCTGAGATTAGGGGTGGAGGGAGAGGCCTTAGCTGAGATAGGGGGTTTTGGCAAGGATGGGAGGTGGGGACATTGGGGGAGATTAGGGGATTAAAGGGGAGGCCTTTGCAGGGATAAGCGGCATTGGCAGGGAAGGGGGGTGGGGACCTTGGCAGTTATTAGGGGATTGAGGGGTTGGCCTCGGTCGAGATAAGGGGTATTGGCAGGGAAGGGAGGTGGGGACCTTGGCAGATATTAGGGGATTGAGGGGTTGGCCTAGGTCGAGATAAGGGGTATTGGCAGGGAAGGGAGGTGGGGACCTTGGCAGATATTAGGGGATTGAGGGGTCGGCCTAGGTCGAGATAAGGGGCATTGGCAGAGAAGGGAGGTGGGGACCTTAGCGGTGATTAGGGGTGGACGGGGATGCGTTTGCAGAGATAGGGGTCATTGACAGGGAAGGGAGGTAGGGACTTGGCAGAGATTATGGGATTGAGGGGTTGTCCTTGGCTGAGATAAGGAGTATTGGCAGGGAAGGTAGGTGGGGATCTTGGCAGAGATTAGGGAATTGACGGGGAGGCCTTTGTATAGATAAGGGGCATTAGTAAGGAAGAGCAGTGGGGAACTTGGCAGAGATTAAGGGATTGCAGAGATAGGGGCTATTGACAGGGAAGGGAGGTGGGCACCTTGGCAGAGATTCGGGTTTTGAGGGGGAGGCCTTTGCAGAGAGAAGAGGCATTGGCAGGAAAGGGAAGTGGGGACATTGGCAGAGATTAGGGGTGGAGAGGGAGGCCTTGGTCGAGATAGGGTGTATTGGCAGGGAAGGGAGGAGAGACCTTGGCAGAGATCAGGGGATTGAGGGGGGGGGGCCTTTGCAGAGATAGGGAGCATTGACAGGGAAGGGAGGTGGGGACCTTGACAGAGATTAGGGGATTGAAGGGGAGACCTTTGCAGAGATAGGGGGCATTGGCAGGGAAGGGAGGTGGGGACCTTGGCAAACATTAGGGGGTTGGGGGGGAGGCCTTTGCAGAGATAGGGGGCATTGACAAGGAAGGGAGGTAGGGATCTTGGCAGAGATTAGGGGATTGAGGGGAAGGCCATTACAGAGATTGGGGGCATTGACAGAGAAAGGGGGTGGGGACTTTGGCAGATATTAGGGGATTGAGAGGGAGGCCTTTGTAGAGATACGGGTCATTGACAGGGAAGGGAGGTGGGGACCTTGACAGAGATTAGGGGATTGAGGGGGTGGCCAGTACAGAGTTAGGGGGCATTGGCAGGGAAGGGAGGTGGGGACCTAGGCAGAGATTAGGGGATTGAGGGGGAGGCCTTTCCAGAGATAGGGGGCATTGTCGGGGAAGGGAGGTGGGGACCTTGGCAGAGATTTGGGATTGATGGGGAGGCCATTGCAGAGATAGGGGGCATTGACAGAAAAGGGAGGTGGGGGCCTTAGCGAAGATCAGGGGATTGAGGGGGAGGCCTTTGTAGAGATAGGGGGCATTGACAGGGAAAGGAGGTGGGGACCTTGACAGAGATTAGGGGATTGAGGGGGAGGCCTTTCCAGAGATAGGGGGCATTGGCAGGGAAGGGAGGTGGGGACCTTGGCAGAGATTACGGGTTGAGGGGGAGGCCTTTGCAGAGATAGGGGGCATTGACAGGAAAGGGAGGTGGGGACCTTGGCAGAGATTAGGGGATTGACAGGGAGGCCGTTGCAGATATAGGGGGCATTGGGAAGGAAGTGAGGTGGGGACCTTGGCAGAGATTTGGGGTGGAGGAGGAGGCCTTGGTTGAGATAGGGAGTATTGGCAGGGAAGAGAGGTGGGGACCTTGACAGAGATTAGCGGATTGAGGGGGAGGCCTTTGCAGAGATAGGGGCCATTGAAAGAGAAGGGAGGTGGGGACCTTGGCAGAGATTAGGGGATTGAGTGGGAGGCCTTTGTAGAGATAAGGGTGATTGAGAGGGAAGGGAGGTGGCGACATTGGCAGATATTAGTGGATGAAGGGGGGAGACCTTTGTAGAGATACGGGGCATTGGCAGGGAAGGATGTGGGGAACTTGTCAGAGATTAGGTGATTGAAGGGGAGGCCTTTGCAGATATAGGGGGCATTGCCAGAGAAGGGAGGTGGGTACCTTGGCAGAGATAAAGGGTGGACAGGGAGGCCTTGGTGGGGTTAGGTTGTATTGGTATGGAATGGAGGACGGAACCTTGTCAGAGATTAGGGGATTGAGGGGGAGGCTTTTGCAGAGATAGGGGTCATTGGCAGGGAAGGGAGGTGGGGACCTTGGCAAAAGATTAGGGGATTGAGGGGGAGGCCTTTGCAGAGATATGAAGCATTGACAGGTAAGGGAGGTGGGGACCTTGGCAGAGATTAGGGGATTGAGGGGGAGGCCTTTGCAGAGATAAGGGGCATTGCCAGGGAAGGGAAGTGGTGACCTTAGCAATTATTAGAGGTGGAGGGGGAGGCCTTGGCCGAGATAGGGGGCATTGGTAGGGAAGGGATGTTGGGACCTTGGCTGAGATAAGGCGATTGAGGGGGAGGCCTTTGCATAAATAGGGGACATTGACTGGAATGGGAGGTGGGGACCTTGGCAGAGATTAGGGGATTGAGTGGGAGGCCTTTGCAGAGATAGGGGCCATTGACTGGGAAGGGATTTGGGGACTTTGGCAGAGATTAGGGGAATGAGGGGGAGGCCTTTCCAGAGATTAGGGGATTGACAGGGATTGAAGGGGAGGCCTTTTCAGAGATAGGGGCCATTCGCAAGGAAGGGAGGTGGATACCTTGGCAAAGATTAGGGGATTGAGGGAAAGGCCATTGCAGAGATAGGGGGCATTAACAGAGAAGGGAGGTGGGGACCTTGACAGAGGTTAGGAGATTGAGGCGGGAGGCCTTTTCAGAGTTAGGGGGCATTGACAGGGAAGGAAAGTGGAGACCATGGCAGAGAATATGGGTGGCGGGGGAGGCCTTAACCGAGATAGGGGGTTTTGGCAAGGATGGGAGGTGGGGACCTTGGCAGAGATTATGGGTGGAGGGGGAGGCCTTTGCAGAGATAGGGGGTTTTAGCAGGGAAGGGAGGTGGGGCCCTTGGCATAGATTAGGGGATCGAGGGGGATGACTTTGCAGAGATAGGGGGCATTGGCAGGAAAGTGGGGTAGGGACCTTTGCAGAGATTTAGGGATTGAAGGGGAGGCCTTTGCAGAGATAAGGGGCATTGACAGGGAAAGCAGGGGGCAACCTTGGCTGATATTAGGGGATTGAGGGGGAGGCCTTCGCAGAGATAGTGGGCATTGACAGAAAAGGAAGGTTTGGGATCTTGGCAGATATTAGAGATTTGAGGGGAAGGCCTTTGCTGAGATAGGGGGGACTGGCAGGGAAGGCCTGTGGGGACCTTGGCCGAGATTAGGGGATTGAGGGGGAGGCCTTTGCAGAAATAGGGGCATTGACAGGGAAGGTAGGTGGGGACCTTGGCAGATATTAGGGGATTGAAGGAGAGGCCTTTGCAGAGATAGGAGGCATTGGCAGGGAAGGGAGGTGGGGACCTTAGCAGAGATTAGGGGTGGAGCGGGAGGCCTTAGCCGAGATAGGGGGTTTTGGCAAAGAAGGGAGGTGGGGACCTAGGCAGAGATAAGGTTTGGAGGAGGATGCCTTAGACGAGATAGGGTGTTTGGCAGGGAAGGGAGGTGGAGACCTTAGCAGAGATTAAGGGATTGAGGAGGAGGCCTTTTCAGAGATAGGGAGCATTGGCAGGGAAGGAAAGTGGGGACCTTGGCAGAGATTTGTGTATTGAGGGGTTGGACTTGGCCGAGATAAGGGGTATTGTCAGGTAAGGGAGGTTAGGACCTTGGCATATACTAAGGGATTGAAGGGGAGACCTTTTCAGAGATAGGGGCCTTTGGCAGAGAAAGGAGGTGGGGACCTTGACAGAGATTAGGGGATTAAGGGGGAGGCCTTTGCAGAGATAGGGGTCATTGGCAGCGAAGGAAATGGGACCTTGGCAGAGTTTAGGGGATTGAGGGGGAGGCCTTTGCAGAGATTGGGGGCATTGACAGGGAAGGGAGGTGAGGACCTTGGCAGAGATTAGGGGATTGAGGGGGAGGCCTTTATAGATATAGGGGGCATTGAAAGGGAAGGGGGGTGGGGACCTTGGCAGAGATTAGGGGTTGAGGAGGATACCTTGGCTGAGATTGCAGGTATGGGCATTGAAGGGAGATGGGGAACTTGGCAGAGATTAGGGGGTTGAGGGGGACCACTTTGCAGAGATAGGGGGCATTGAAAGGTAAGGGAGGTGGGGACCTTGGCAGAGATTACAGGATTGAGGGGGAGGCCATTGGAGAGATAGGGGGCATTGGCAGGGAGGGGAGATGGGGACCTTGGCAGAGATTAAGGATGGAGGGGGAGGCCATAGCCGAGATAAGGGGCATTGGCAGGGAAGGGAGGTGGGGACCTTGGCAGAGATTAGGGGTGGAGGGGGAGGCCTGGCAGAGATAGGGGGCATTGGCAGGGAAAGGAGGTGGGGATCTTGACAGAGATTAGGGGATTGAAGGGGAGGCCTTTGCAGAGATTGAGGCATTGACAGGGAAGGGAGGTGGGGACCTTGGCAGAGATTAGGGGATTGAGGGGGAGGCCTTTGCAGATATAGGGGGCATTGAAAGAGAAGGGAGGTGGGGACCTTGGCAGAGATTAGGGGTTGAGGTGGAGGCTAGGGTGGAGGCCTTGGCCGATATTGGGGGTATGGGCATTGAAGTGAGGTGGGGACTTGGCAGAGATTAGGGGATTAAGGGGTTCACCTTCGCAGAGATAGGGGGCATTGAAATGGGAGGGAGGTGGGGACCTTGGCAGAGATCAGGGGATTGAAGGGGAGTCCATTGGAGAGATAGGGGGCATTGGCAGGGAAGGGAGATGGGGACATTGGTGGAGATTAGGGATGGAGGGGGAGGCCTTAGCCGAGATAGGGGGCATTGGCAGGGAAGGGAGGTGGGGACCTTGGCAGAGATTAGGGGTGGAGGGGGAGGCCTGGCAGAGATAGGGGGCATTGACAGGGAAAGGAGGTGGGGATCTTGACAGAGATTAGGGGATTGAAGGGGAGGCCTTTGCAGAGATTGAGGCATTGACAGGGAAGGGAGGTGGGGACCTTGGCAGAGATTAGGGGATTGAGGAGGAGGCCTTTGCAGATATAGGGGGCATTGAAAGAGAAGGGAGGTGGGGACCTTGGCAGAGATTAGGGGTTGAGGTGGAGGCCTTGGCCGATATTGGGGGTATGGGCATTGAAATGAGGTGGGGGACTTGGCAGAGATTAGGGGATTAAGGGGTACACCTTCGTAGAGATAGGGGGCATTGAAATGGAAGGGAGGTGGGGACCTTGGCAGAGATCAGGGGATTGAAGGGGAGGCCATTGGAGAGATAGGGGGCATTGGCAGGGAAGGGAGATGGGGACATTGGTAGAGATCAGGGATGGAGGGGAGGCCTTAGCCGAGATAGGGGGCATTGGCAGGGAAAGGAGGTGGGGACCTTGACAGAGATTAGGGGATTGAGGGGGAGGCCTTTCCAGAGATAGGGGGCATTGGCAGGGAAGGGAGGTGGGGACCTTGGCAGAGATTAGGGGATTGAGGGGTTGGCCTTGGCCGAGATAGGGGATATTGGCATGGAAGGGAGTTGGGGACCTTGACAGAGTTTAGGGGATTGAGGGGGAGGCCTTTGCTGAGATAGAGGGCATTGACAGGTATGCATATGTATAATTCTTTAAGCAGGAATTTTCTTTCTTTTTTGTCCATTTAATGTCCATTTATAGGACTCCACTGGAACATGATTGCATGTGGCATACTTTGTATTGAAAATTCCCGTTAAATTTTCTAATTTATTTCGTCATTGGTTTTTGTTCCTTTATCTATCATATTTATTTCCACCTATTTCCTATTTCTCTTTTCTCCTTTGAGAAAATTTTCTAAGCAACAATCATTCTTGCTATGAAGGAAATAGTTTGATTGTTTACACAGAACATAAATCTAATTTATCAATGCGAATATCTCCTTTAATAATAATAATAATAATAATAATAATAATAATAATAATAATAATAATAATAATAATAATAATAATAATAATAATAATAATAATAATAAGTAAAAAAAACTCTTATTGCAAAGATCTCATTTAATAAGAATTTTGATGATCACAACAACAAAAACAGTAATAATATCAAATTACAAACGATTTTTTAATATCTCATTTAATAATAATAATAATAATAATAATAATAATAATAATAATAATAATAATAATAATAATAATAATAATAATAATAATAATAATAATGACCAAAAATTATTTCACTCCCTACTCTTCCTTCCAGAATTAAAAAAATCCTTTCTAATAATTTCAATGCCAATTAACAGATATTGTACCTAAAATATAATAATAATAATAAAAAAACGCATTCATATTATAAGAAAAACCTTTGAGTCTGCGATAACCTGTTCATCCTTAAATATGACATCTTAGCGAGAGGGACTGACCCGTCCCATTGACAGATGCTGAAGTGTAAGATCAGCTAATCTATAATTCAAATGCCGTCGTCAGAATACGTTGGAACTAGCACACAGGTGAACCCTTCGGGGAATGTAACGTGATATTCTTTCTTACATATAACATGATATTCTTTCTTACTAAGTATTTTTTATGAGAAATGTTTGGATGAATATGTCCTTCGTGTGAAGCAAATGATCTAATTTCTTTTTCATTCTGTAAAGTGATGTTAAATAACTAACTAACTAACAACTACAACAACAACAACAACAATAATGATAAGAAGAGCAATCAGAGATTTCTAACCTCCATCAATGGATATTGCTAAGATTTACCTAAACTCTACGGACATCACATCCAACTGTTCATGAATATAGTAGATGGTGAAAAGTGCAATGTTGATCCAGAATCGTGATCTTGATCCGTATCACCTCTAAAATTTCATGGTTTCTTCCGATGCATATGTATCCATTGTTAAAATTTGGAGAAAATCCAATACGTCATTTTGTTTTGACGTACTCTTTGAATTCATGAAAAATCTCCAAAAGTTGAAGTCCATGATCTAAGATTTATCTGTGGTGGAAATTTCGTCAAAATTCGTCAACTTCTTTTGACGAAATCTTGACAATTGTGAAAAATGCAAATCCGGATCTAGATCCGGATCATCTCCAATAATTAATGAGGTCGTCCATAACCTACGAACTATCTGGTGTGAAAATTTCGTCAAAATCCGTTGAGCAGTTTTGACGTAATCCTGTCCACAGACACATAAATAAACCGACTCGAAAATATAACCTACTTGGTGGAGGTAATAATACAGTAATAATAATGATAAGCATTATAAGGATGATGATGCAAATATCAATAATAAAACAATAACATTATTATCATTACTATTTCTAGCTAAGCTACAACTCTAGTTGGAAAAGCAGGAAGCTAAAAATCCCAAGGGTTCCAACAAGGAAAAATAGCCCATTTAGGAAAGGAAATAAGGAAATAAACTAATTGAACAAAGAACGGTAAATTTAATAATAGTAATAATAATGACAATAATAATGATAAATAGAGAGATAATAATAATAATAATAATAATAATAATAATAATAAAGAATGCTTTACCTATGAAACATGTTCTTCCGCAAAAATGACTTATTTAGGTAAAGTTCTGATAATTTTCTAATTTGATAATGCTTATCCAAGAATATGTTGAATCCCGAAATAACTATTATCTAAAAAAAATATCATATTTAGACTTTTTAGTTTTAAAGAATATCTGAGTAACTTAATAGCTAAAGTTTTTTTTTTTTTTTTTTTTTTTTTTTTTTTTTTTTTTTTTTTTTTTTAATAGATTGCGTTTTAGTGAATATTAACACAGATACCCGGCGATACCCGGGTGTAGGATTAAAAAGCAATGTTAGTATATGCAACTGGTCAATTCTTGTATGTTAATCTCTGTGATGACTCCTTCTGAACAACATGTGTTTTACTCCTCGATACTCTTATTCCTCAAGATTTCATTTATGGAAACTGCATCTATGAAGATGAAACATTTCCTATGATATTTGTAACAAAGGCAGCCTAACTTTCCCTCATCCGCGAACGTCGCAATCCAGGAGGTTTATTCTTCCATTTCAGAGCACCACAGTGATTATATTTTTCTGTCATTATGCCAATTTGTACTATCTCTTCTGTTTCATACCTATGTCTTGAGTAATGGGTGAAGGCACCAAAACGCTATTATTCTGCATCAAACGAGCGTGCTCTAACTTCTGCACGCCTGACTCTATCAATAGAGCGATTATTCTCTTCTTCTTCCGGTGTTTGTTGGTTTTACTGAGCAATCATTCTCTGCTTATTAGTCTGAGGTCGAGTTATACTTTTATTTATTTTCCCTGATTTCTTAATGCTTCAATTCTTTGTTGATTATTTTCAAGGTGAGATTTTCTTTGGTCTTAGTCTTTTTCATGCGTAGCTGCCATTCTGCTGGTATTAATGTTCCTTTTAAATGAATTTTTAAAAATGTGAGGGTTCTGCCCGGCCCCCACAGTTCTCCTGGGTGGCATTTAGAGATTTCAGACTTCCTAAATTGTCTTTCTCAGAAATTTATACATCATCATCAAGTGCGGGGTGTTCGATGTCGAACGGCCGTGGCCCTCTGCACAAAACTTCTCCATTCATTCCGGTCTTGAGCCTTCTTTTCCAACTCCACCATCGTTAGCCCGCACATCCCCATGATATTGTCACTCAATCTAGTTTTAGGCCTTCCTCTCGTTCTTGTACCATAGACTGATCCAATTAGTAGCGTTCTTTCCAGAGTATTGTGTTTCCGAACCTGGTGTCCAATAAAAGTTAGTTTTCTTTCATCCAAAATGTCAAGTAATCTTTTTTCGATATTTAGTCTTTTTCTCAATCCAGCTTATCCTAAGGACTCTTCTGTAACACCATAGTTCAAAACTTTCTAATCTTTTCCGATCTGTAGCTTTTAAAACCCAACATTCTGAGCCGTATGATGCGATGGGGAAAACAAGT
>NC_090759.1:8022112-8029612 GCF_036898095.1 Palaemon carinicauda | reverse complement strand
CAAAAAATAAATGGGAAAACTGTATCGAAAATAAACGGGAAAACTGGATAAAAAAGATACTGCAATGCAAATAAAACCAGAAAGTTTTCTTCTTAGGAAAACAGGAAAAGAAACCAGTAAAGGGTAGAAAACAACAAAAACAACAGGAACAAAAGCCGTGACTTAGAATAACAACATCCTGGTCCCCCTTGTATATCAGTTTCAACTTTCACCTCTGATTCAAATCCCTGGACAAGACTCTTTTTTGAGTTGCCAAGTTACAATCTGCGAAAGTAATCTGACAGGATGCCCCGTTTGTTTTTCTACTGTCCTCTTATCAGTACAGAACTGTTCTGTTCCGTTGGGTCTCATAGCGAGTTATTTTTCTTTTGTGTTCCGTCCTTTATACTTTAATATAATGTTACATCTGCTTTTTCTCCATCTCTAACGTTTTATCGCTTCTTCTTCTTCTTCTTCTTCTTATTATTATTATTATGTGTTGATTGCTCTCTTTACCTTTCTAATATCATAACCTTTTTCTCCCTTATCAAATAATGATTTCTCTTTCGCTATCTTTGATTCTGTTCTGGAAATTGAGGAGCCAGCCGAGGAAAGGGTGCCTTCGTTACCCTAGGCATTAGTTTAAATAAATGGGCATTGACTTGACTGCTATGGGACTCAGATATTCGTATAAAGGCAAATGTGTGTGCAAACACGCACACCCATATATATCGATAGATATTACAAAAACTCAATTTCCTTTCCAAATATCATCCAATCGCGAATGAAGTCATCTCCAGTAGCATTTCAGCTTCGTCATGGCTTTTAATGGGTTTTGGTGGCATATTGCTGACATCCCTGTCTAGTGGTCTGTTGAACTGGGGTTCGAGTCACACTCAAGCTTGATAGTTTCCTTTAGTGTCCGCAACCTCACCATCGTTGTGATCTAAGGATGGGGTCTTGGGGAAGCCTATAGTTTTATCTGCGGAGTTATCAGCAGCAATTGCCTGGTCCTCCCTTGAGCTTTTATGGGGAGGAGTATTAGGCAATGATCATATATATATATATATATATATATATATATATATATGTATATATATATATATATATATATATATATATATACATATATATATATATATATATATATATATATATATATATATGAACAGTCTCTAGGGCATTGTCAAGCTAGCTAAGGCATTGTCACTGTCCCTTGCCTTTGCCATTCATGAGCGAACTTCAAACCGGACGGAATCTTTTTAGCTGATAGGAAAGATGGGGGAAAGAAGAGCGGGGATATTTAGCCAACTAACCATAGTAAGAAATAGTTTGGAAAGTTAAGTATTAATCAGAGTGATGAACGTGTGGTTTTAACCACAATTTTATTCATATAAAGGTTTATTTTTCTTGTTATGTTCTTAAAGTTAATTCAATATAATAATTGCGTATTTTCTTTTACTTTTGTTTTCTAGTGTTTCTAGTATCTTTGATACTGAGGTTAATCCCAGTAAATAATGTTAGGTGTCCAAAGGGCCGAGAACAGATTGGTTCGAATAACTCAAGAGAAAAGTAATGTTTGTCGTCTTTCACCTCTTCGAGGGACGACAATGGATGCTGAACAACGCGGAACTCATTTGTTTCTTGTTTTTCTCTTGGCTTCGTCAACACAAGACGGTTTGTTGCTGCGATGGAATCCCGTCGCCTATTCACAGAAGGTCTCAGGTTGAATTGACTTCATGTCACCCCAGCAAACAGACGGAGGGCCATCATGCCTTTTCACCACTTCAAAGGAGAGAAATGTCAGTCTCCTTAACTCGGTGAATATGTATATATATATATATATATATATATATATATAGATATATATATGTATGTATATATGACTGTATATATGTACACACACATATATATACATATATATATATACATATATATATATATATATATATATATATATATATATATATATATACATACATACATATATCACTAAGCTAAAACACCAGTTGGTAAAGCAGGATGCTATAAGCCCAAGGGCTCTAACAGGAAAATTAGCCCTGTGATGAAAGGGTGTATCCTTAACGAAGAGAACTCTAACCCAAGACAGTAGAAGTCCATGGTACAGAGGCTATGGCACTACACAAGATTTGGAAAACAATGGTTTGATTTTAGAGTATCCTTCGCCTAGAAGAGCTGCTTACCATAGCTAAAGAGTCTCATCTACCCTTACCAAGAGGAAAGTAGCCACTGAACAATTACAGTGCAGTAGTTAACCCCTTGAGTGAAGAAGAATTTTTCGGGTATCTTATCATAGTCAGGTGTATCAGAAAAGAGGTGAATGTGCAAAAAATAAGCTAGATTATTCGGTGCATGAATTGGCAGAAGAAACATGGGCCGCAACAAGAGAAGAGTCCAATGTAATACCGTCTGGCTGGTGAAACGACCCAATAACTCTAATGGTATTATCTCAGCGGGTGGCTGGTGCCTTGGCCATCCTACTACCTATTTTCTTGACATCTAGAAATCATATCAAGATTTGGAACCCTTCTCATTCACCGCCTCTCTTCCTGGAAAGTGGATTCTCTTGCCCTGCAAAATTCATCACCGATGCCATTCGCAACATTTGACGACTTTTCTCCCTCAGTTGTTTTATGGACGTGGTATGATAAGGGTTGTTTACAATCCTAATTTATTTGCATTATTATATAGATGTTTTATTATTCAAAATATATACAGATTTGTAGGTCAAGTAACTAAATGGAGAGTGTTTTACTTTTTGCTACAATTTTAAGAAAATCCACAATACTAATTTCTATTCAGAACCACTAATAGACCATGTATGCATATATATATATATATATATATATATATATATATATATATATATATATATATATATACATACATATATATATATATATGTAAATGCATATATATATATATATATATATATATATATACTGTATATATATGTGTATGTATATATATGCATATACAGTATATAAAGTAGATATATAAATGTATATTATTTTATATATATATGCATATATATATATATATATATATATATATATATATATATATACTGTATATACATATTGAATACTAGTGTACGCGACCCGTCAAAATAGAGGGCTATATATTTAGATAGATATAGGTGCACGAACACACCCACATATTCGTCCCTTCCCACCCCTCCCCCTTTCCTAATTATAACACGGCAGTTTTGACAATTTGTGGTATCCGAGTGTACCTCTTGGGTACCCTCTCTTACCAAAATATGTCTACTCCCTCTCTCCACTACATGAAAGGCGTGAAGGGACCGAGTAAAGATACGTTCTCCAATGCCCATCGGCGTGACAGGACAGAAATATATATATATATATATATATATATATATATATATATTTTATATATATATATATATATATATATATATACATATATATATATATATATATACATACATACATATATGTATGTGTATATATATATATATATATATATATATATATATATATATATATATACACACATGTATATATATATATAAATATATATAAATATATATATATATATATAAATATGTATATATATATATATATATATATATATATATATATATATATATATATATATATAGCCAGAAACCTTCTCTTTATCACATACAGTAGGGGAGATGTAGGACATAGTACCTAAAAAAAATTGAGATGTAATAAGTCACTAAGACGAGCATAGAAAATGCAGAACAAAAGATTGCTGATCAGTGAATTAACATCTAGGATTTTATTGTAAAATTCTTGTAACGTTAGTGAAAAAATGAATAACACTTTTATAATTTGGTGAATAAATCTTCCATAATTATAAAATAAGGAGAAAAATATTATCATTCAGTTTTAGGACCTTTGAGTACCTCAATGAAGAAGTTTTTCCTTGTTTCACAAATATGAAAAATTAAATGATTTGAGGAGCTGGCCCTCTTTCAAGGACAAATCACACCGCCATCAAAGAAGAATAATTGAAGGTATGCAAGTGGCAAAAACAAGTCAAGGGACACCCCTCGTAATTATTATTATTATTATTATTATTATTATTATTATTATTATTATTATTATTATTATTATTACTTGCTAAGCCCCAATCCTAATTGGGAAAGCAGGATGCTATAAGCCCTGAAGGAAATTCCGTAAAGCTCCTGTGTTATCGTAATAGAAAATCTCTTTTTTGTAACCATGCAGAAAAGATCTTCTCGATTAAGAATGATATTGAACTAGTTTTCAACAACTAGAACCAAGACATTAAAGCTTCTTTGTCAAGGGCAGTAAATGATTAGGCAAAAATAGTGCCTTGATCACTACTTTAAAAAGGATATGATGTAACATCAATTCTTTCCATAAATGAATTTAACACTAAAATATATAAAAAATTTAAAAGGCCGCTCCTGAATGGCTGAGGCAAGAGACAGGACAATGCCTTACAGACTGACCATATGCACTTGATCAGCGCCCAAGACCCGTCTCCACTTAGGCTAGGACCAGGGAATGTCCGCCAAAGGCTGCAGATGACTCTCATCAGGTAGATCTATAGACTCCACCAAACCCCTCAGCCTTATCTTACAAAGATGGTGAAGTTGTAGACACTACTAGAAACTATCGATCTTTGAGCGGGACTCGAACGCCAGTCCGGCAAATCACCAAGCAGGACGTTTCCAATAGGCCACCACAACCCCAAATGTTATAGACAGAGAGAGAGGAAAATATCTTTTGAACGGTTTCATCACTGTATTGTGAGGATCACCTCCTGTAAGCCCCTCCCACTTTGATTAAGTAGGTGTGATAAAAGAGACAAACACTTGCCTAAGTTTTTTCTCCATATCTCCTCTCTCCACCATCGCTGACACAGGCGACGTCCACATCGAGATTCGAACACGTTAAGTGGCCTAGGTGTGCTATTGAGAGAGAGAGAGAGAGAGAGAGAGAGAGAGAGAGAGAGAGAGAGAGAGAGAGAGATTACTACCATTATTATTAAAAGGAAAGAGATTAACCAGGCCAAAGCACGACTCGTTCAGAGTTGGTTCGATTA
The DNA here is from genome assembly GCF_036898095.1 of Palaemon carinicauda. Taxonomy (NCBI): domain Eukaryota; kingdom Metazoa; phylum Arthropoda; class Malacostraca; order Decapoda; family Palaemonidae; genus Palaemon; species Palaemon carinicauda. The sequence continues at coordinate 8,024,548 of NC_090759.1, read as the reverse complement.
TACTCGGCAGTTAATAATACTCATTTTAAATCTAATTATCAAATATAAAATAAACATATAGAAATTATAGGATAAAAATAAATTTTCATATAAAAGTCTGTGGTAAACCTTGTTTCTTAAAAGAGAGAGAGAGAGAGAGAGAGAGAGGAGAGAGAGAGAGAGAGAGAGAGAGAGAGAGAGAGAGAGAGAGAGAGAGAGAGAGAGAGAGAAATATTCTTATTGCAAAGGGAAAAAATCAGACTATCAGCCCAGTATTACTGTAACTACAAAGGACGGCATTTCAGAAAATGTCCTTTGAACCCGATTTTACGAAAATGTCTGGCTTTTCAGTGTAAATGAACTTTCTAGTCATTCCATTTTATCACAAACAAAATGTAAAGTTGAAACACCACGTCTCCTCTTTAGTGCTCTTCATACCAATGCGATTTGTCAGAAGTTTGTGAATTATATCCCACTTTTCGTAAATGTGATTTATCTGCGATCACTACAGTTTGATATCTAACCTCCAAAATGTTATATACAATGTTATGCATGTTACCATAATTTTATGGAATCCGTTATAATGCATAATTCCTAGTAAAATTGCATAATAATGGATACTCCAGTTAATATGCATAATCAATGAAAAATTCAAGTAGATATGCATAATTTCTAGTAGCTTAATAATTTTGCATAATAATGGTTATAAATAGGATTATTCTGCCAAATAACTGTTATTGACTCAAAGAGTCAATAATAGCTTACGCCATAACTCTAAACATTTAGAAGGTAACAACATTATAATATTAGATAAATGATATCCTTCTTTTTGTGCAGACAGGCACTCGTAATTTCAAGATTTTGAGGAAAGGAATCAGTGCTTTTATTCATCCCTTGTGAAGAATGAAAAAAAAGGCAAGCAAAACATCTTGCTTGAAGCAGCGAAAGGAATACGACATGATTCTCAAACGACTTACTGAACTTGAAATGTACAATGTTGAAAAGATTGCAAAGGATCATCTTCTCCTTAAAAAATATGAAGTAAGGAAAATAACAGTGGAAGGCACAACAAGTTAAGAAGGGCATATACGTGCCTCCATTACATCTGTGCCAATGATTTATTTGAAGCCCGTCAGTCTATTCATATAGCAAATAAACACATTTGGAAAAAGACCTTCCATATAATAGAAAAATAGAATATTTGAATTTTTTTTTTCAAATACAACTGTTGAAATAACACACTAATAATAAAGAAAAAAAATTAAAAATAGAGACACAGTAGTTAAAGAAATACGAACAGTAGGGTGGTTGAATTAAATAGTTAAAAATTTAATATATATTTAAGTGAACTCACATGGTTTCCTCAGGCCTTAATCTTTCGGCAATATAGTGGATAGGTACAAGTCAATAAATTTAGGCATAAACATTCACTGGAATTCTCCAGTTATTTTGCAGAACAATCCCGTTTATAATAGTTTTATTGCCAGATAACTAGGATTTTAGGAAATATGCGTATTTACTAGATTTTTTTTCAGCGATTGTGCGTATTAACTGAGGAATCAGTTGTTATGCAAATTTACTAGGAATTATGCAGAGCTCGCAATATACGATATATATATATAGTATATATATAATATATATATATACATACATATATATATATATATATATATATATATATAATATATATATATATATATATATATATATATATATATATATATATACACGTCGCAGTATCGCTGAGCTCTCCCCGTCCCTCTGGTAGGGGGATGATCATACCAGGGTGAGAGGGCGTTGCCTGTGGGTGTATGTGCATATCTATCTAAATATTTACCCTTTATTCTTGAAAGGTCACGTAAACTAGTATAACTTTGTATGAGATAGAAATCGTTTGAGTACAAAAGTATTCAAGTATGAATATTATAATTAAAAAGATTTGAATAAGAGAAAAAAAAAATAAATTTCTTGTCGTTACGATTTTCCTACCAATGTTTCATGCTCACTTACAAAACATTCTGAACAAAAGCAACGGACACAAAATATTATTCTTTTCGTATCTATCATTGATATTTACAGAAAGAGAGACGTATTCTTAAAGCATGTCATTCATTGAAATATTTCCATCACTACATGTTCCAGTGTACCCGACCCGTCAAAATTGACGGCTAAATATTTGTGGTTTCAGAGCAGAGTGTACCTATCGGGATAAGCCCTCTCATCAGGGTATGACTAAGGGAAGATATCCAGTAGAGTCAAGTTGGCAATGTCCCTTAGCGTGACGGAAAGATATATATATATACTATATATATATATATATATATATATATATATATATATATATATATATATATATATATTTATATATAGAGCTAGCCATTTGCGATTTATTACTGAGGGCGATTCTTTAAGCTGTCACTCATGCCTCGCCCCCTACCCCAACTTTCTTTCCCTGAG
>NC_090759.1:8014871-8021612 GCF_036898095.1 Palaemon carinicauda | reverse complement strand
TGAGACCGCTGTCATTGGTCGATTTCATCCATTCGAGTGCGATAACGTTTGCGTGTCAGCCTCAAGAGGACCGCCATCCCCACACGATTGTACCATCATTCCAGCAGACTGCCTGCAGAGTTGTAACTCTTGACAGGGCAAATCGAGCAGCTCCAAACTTCGGGTGACACAACTTTCCGCTTGATTTGGCCTTCAGCGCTGCTGCCGGACCTTCGAGAGAGAGAGAGAGAGAGAGAGAGAGAGAGAGAGAGAGAGAGAGAATGTGTAACGTTTGGCATTGTTTATTGTGGTATTTTGAAAGGTTTTCCTTTCTATGTTATTTTATCTTCATTTCAGAAATATATATATATATATATATATATATATATATATATATATATATATATATATATATATATATATATATATATATACATATATATATATATATATATATATATATATACATATATATATATATATATATATATATATATATAAATATATATATATATATATATATATATATATATATATATATATATATATATACATATAAAGAGAGAGAGAGAGAGAGAGAGAGAGAGAGAGAGAGAGAGAGAGAGAGAGAGAGAGAGAGAAATTCTCTCTCTCTCTCTCTCTCTCTCTCTCTCTCTCTCTCTCTCTCTCTCTCTCTCTCTCTCTCAATATTCAATATTCCTTTGTAGGCCTAAGAGAAGACTTGGTTATCTAGTTGTTTGCTAAGGTGGAAAGAAAGAGGGAGAGTTGGTATATCAGAATGTAAGCCAAAATATGACAAATGATCTCTCTCTCTTCTTCAAAGGATCAAAGAAAAACTTCATTCTGGTTCAATTCATCCATGACTAATTTCTATATACATATCCTCGAATTCTTGTCTCAGTCATAAAATATAAAAATACTGAATTTTCAAAATAGCTCTTTCTTCACCAAGGTCAAAGGTGCAAACGAAATTTCTAGCGCAATATACGAAGGTGTTAAAAATTTGTTGGTTCAGATGAATATTTTTATTTGATTATTGAGAATAAGATACAAATGTTCATATATATATATATATATATATATATATATATATATATATATATATATATATATATACTGTATACATATATATTTATATATATATATATATATATATATATATATATATATATATATATATATATATATATATATATGAATTCACTTTTTCGATATTGACATGGAACATGTTCCTTCATTCTAAATTCAAAACTAATTCCATAAGGTTTTTTTCTTTTTGATAATGAATATTTGGAAAGTGTGGCCCTAACATATGCCACGCATATGTTTTACATATACAACACATATATGGAATATATTAAACATTTACACTATACATACATCCATACATACATACTTTATGTAATATATTTACACACATATATAATATATATATATATATATATATATATATATATATATATATACAAATATATATATATATATACATATATATATATATATATATATATATATATATGTATATATATATATATATATATATATATATATATATATATATATCACTAACACTCGTGATTTCAATCTAAGTAAATATCAATCACAACGCCATTTAATACCGAATTCTATCTTGGGAATATATATCCACTGGAATTCATTTTAAGGTAATATATATATATATATATATATATATATATATATATATATATATATATGTATATATATATATATATATATATATATATATATATATATATATATATATCCCTTTCTGAGTGGGAATAGCTTAACGTGGTGAAAGGGTTTGTGTAACGTTATGATCAGCAAAGCTGTACTTGTCAGGACCACCCATACTAGGATGGTTTGTGCGAGCGATCAGATTAAAGTCTCCCACTATCACCAATCCGCACTAGCCAGCGGGATGATGAGAACAGGCCAAACCCAAGACATGAATTGACATGTCTGAGGCCTTTGTCCTGCAGTGGACTAGAAATGGCTGATTTGTTGTTGTTACATATGTAGAAAATATACATTGAAAAAAACGGCAACATAACTGACTGGTGCTAAAGAAGAAACACTTCAGGATCTTGGGATATAAAAAGGCGAATGTGGAAATCGAAGAAGCTTTACAAGCGATAGCAAAGGTTGAACTAAATTACAGCACAAAGGAGAGATATATAGAATAGACGACTCTGCCTAATAGATCTCAATCAAGTGGAACAGAGACCACTTGTCCTATGATTTTAAAGGAAATTCGACCATCTTTACTTTCTTCTTTTTGATCCATGAAAACTAGTAGTATCAATTACACTTATTATGGTATTTCACCACTTTCATTTACTTCTTTACCTTCTCTTGAGATAAAACAAGCTTTTGAAACAGCCAACCTTCTTGGATTCTATCAAATATTTGGGTATACAATAGCAATAACTAGAGAAGCACTCAGTAGAGAGCATTACTTCGCCACGCCCAACATTCTTATTTTGCTCTTAACTCCACTGCATGATTGTATTTAGATGTATTTTCTTTAAAACCTAATGAATTTGTCCTTGTGTCATACCCCCACGTGTCCACCAAGTTTCGTTGCAATTTGTTTAGTAGTTTTTGCTTAATATTATTCACAAACAAAAAGTAAACTAACAAAATATTTGCCATTTACTTAACATTTGGATTATTTTCAAAGTACTACTGCGAAATTGTACTTTGAAATACTCTATCCAAAATTTTTAAGATTCATCCTTGGGTCACACCCAACTTGACTACTAAGTTTAGTCAAAATCGGTAAGGTAGTTTTTGTGTTAAAGTTGCTCACAAACATACGATGGCCGGGGTGAATACATACCCTTCACAAAATCTTCGATTTTAGCGAATGCAATAAGATAGGGCAATAATTGCCTAAAATGATGGTGTAAGGTAGGTGGAAGGATGAAAGAATAAGAACGACAGTACATGTTATGCAATAATGGTTTCAGAACTTGTGCAACAGCGCTGGAAGAGACTTGCGTTATCTGTAGAATACAAGGTGAAATTGTCGAGTCAACTCTCCTTTAAGGGACAGAATGTGAGTGGAAGAAAAATTTGTTTCGTTGGCTTGGTCATGTGGAAAAAATGGGCGACAGTAGGTAGAGTATGAGGAGTAAAGAGAAAGGGTTGGACAGACATCGTGGAAGATATATTGGAAAGGTAAGTCCTTAATATCCAGACATCGTTGGAGTGTGTGCAAGACAGAGGTGAGTGGCGCAGTGTGTATGGGGTTTGACATACTACTGATGAGCCTTGTGTCTGGTGTCTGTAGCGACTGTTTTCCTGAATGCAACTATGAATATAGTGTCCTGTATTTTGGAGCCACCTCATGTTGGTGTCGACCGAATATTAAACATATCTAGCTATCTACATATATATATGTATATACAGTATATACACATACACACGCATATAATATATATATATATATATATATATATATATATATATATATATATATATATATATATATATATATATATATATATGTATATGTATATACTGTATATACACATACACACACATATATATAATATAATATGTATATATATATATATATATATATATATATATATATATATATTCCCATGATCAGCAAAGCTGTACTAGTCAAGGCACTCATACTAGGTTGGTTTGCAGTGAGCGATCAGAAAAAATCTCCCACCATCACCAATCCGCTCTGGCCAGCGTGGTGGTGAAAACTGACCAAACCCTAAACACGAATACAGATGTGTCTGCGACCTTAGGCCTGCTGTGGACTAGAAACAGCTGCATTTGTTGTTGTTGTTGTTGTATACACACACACACACACACACACACACACATATATATATATATATATATATATATATATATATATATATATATATATATACAAAGTACCTCCTTTACACCCTGAGTGCGATGACGTAACACAATTGTACCTATGGAGCCAAGCTACTTATAACTCACGAATTTCGAGTGTTCAAGTGGATCCTGTATTCGTTAAGCAATAACACTTGCTGTGATTTGTCGAGTAGGAACCCCCCCCCCCCATCTCTCTCTCTCTCTCTCTCTCTCTCTCTCTCTCTCTCTCTCTCTCTCTCTCTCTCTCTCTCCGAGATTTGCTTGATTGATCATGTCACATTCTTTCACATCTTTTCTTTCCAGTTTATATATATATATATATATATATATATATATATATATATATATATTTATATATATACAGTATATATATATATATATATATATATATACATATATATATATACATATATATATATATATATATATATATATATATATAATTTGGCTGTATCTCTACTCCTTTCTTTCTCTCATCCATCGGGCATACTTCTTGAACGGATACAATTGCACTTTCTGTCGAAGAATTATCCCGCCATATTCCTTCTTTTTTTCTCTTCTCTTCTCTTCTTTTTCTTATTGTACTTCTTCCAGAAGCCTTAGATGTATATTGAATTAAATTACAAAGGAATAAAGAAATAATCTGAGTTTCGACTACTTTTATAGCTAATTGTAGCAGATCCCAAAGTGGCGCACAGCTGTTGCTCGACCAGTAATGTCCGACCAAAAGGAGTAAAAAATTCACTTGATATTCCGGAGTGGCTTTTTCGTTCTTGGGCCAAAATAGGATAATGTTTTCTTTTTTTCGGTGGTTGGGAGGGGCCAGATAGACTGGACCCAATAAGATGGAGGAAGAGAGAGAGGCGAATTGAAGATAATGCTCAATGAAATGAACGAATACAAGAAATGGAGAAAATGAGCTTCCGAGGTAATACTATGCGGTTCCCATACGTTTTTTCTTATTTTATTAAAGGAAGCATTCTCTTCGGTGCGCCTACTTAATGTTATATGCTGCCCCTGGGTACTGCCGCCTTTCTGTGTTGGTGTGAATCCAATAAACTGACAGTAAATGACTTTAATTCTCCCCCTTTTTTTTTTCTTAATTTTCAGGAATACCAGACATTGTCAGCTATTGTTAATGTAATGGTCGTATTCAAAACTCCCTCAAGTTATGGACCTCTACACCTGGTTTTATTGGTTTAATTTCTTGAATATTAAACATGCTTTAAAATTATAATTCGAATTTTTATATATATATATATATATATATATATATATATATATATATATATATATATATATATATATATATATATATTAATTCATAAGAAGATGACTTCCCGGGTTTAGGCACTAAAAATATATTATAAGATTATGGCTCGCTGTTCTGGTCACTAAAATATATATTATACTATGGCTCGTGACTGGGAATCAAATATATAATATTATATATATTACAACTGGTAAGTTAATCAACCTCTCGCATTCCAAACTCACTTGTTTGCTTTTATATCAAAACTGTTGCCCGTAAAAATATTAATGCACGAACTTTGAGAGAGTCAAACAACTCCCAGACAGCAATATATAAAACAATGAATATCCAAAGGTCTCTTAAGTACACTCAAAACTAAACTAGGTAATTACTCTTAAGAATCATTTAAAACTTACTGTATTTATTAACAGGATACGAGCAAATATGACTCTACTGTAGACATTGGTAATTGGAATAATACACTCTTTAAAACAATAAATATATTCTACATAAATTACAACACTTTGAAAAAATTTACATAATAATAAAATAAGTCACTCGAAAAAATTGAGTCTGAACAAAACTTAGCTTAAGACAAAATGTTGCGATCTGAAAATTATATAAACACTTGTCTTTGAATGTTAAATCTGAATAAACCTTAGACTAAGACAAAAGAAATACTGCAATGAAAATTAAACAAAACCGTGAAATTAAATCTGAATAATACAATATTCAAGTTTGATACTTAATGAAAATAGATAACCAGTTCACGATACAAAAATCTTTTCTCGTTATTACAGGGCCAATTACAAAGAGCTTTAAACAATGCTAACTCTCACCCTAATACAATGAATTTAAAATCATTGCTTCGTCTTACATATCTTTTCAACACACGATTTGCTTTGGGCACAGAGCCACTTAGGAGAGGACATACCATGGACACTGAACACTTAAAACAATACCCTTGGATGCGTATGAGAATGAGAGAGGTTGGGATGGGGACCTTAGAGCTAGTAATTTCTATCTGTCTCTAACCCTTGTGTCGCCTTTATGTATAAAACCTAACTGCTTCCGGAAACTTCCCAGAAATTTAGGGAGCGTAGGGGCCCGGCACAAGCGTCAGAGTTACCAAGTATCGCTCTCCCGATCACTGTATTCACGCCACGCCAGATGGCTCTCTCAGTCAGCTAGCTCCGGCCACCCTTCGTCCCCAAAATAGAAAAAAAGATGACATCCTATAACTAGGACCTTCGCAAAATTTCCCAGAAAGTGGTCCTGCGTATTCTCTCACAAACATAACGCAATACACCATAAAAACATAAAAGAACATTTGTTAAGCCCTTGTTCTTATCATGTATGATCACATAATACTCTCAAATAGATTACGTAAGACTTCATAACAAAAATATGTGATATAAAAAAGTTGATTCTTAAAAATAACGTAAATTTACATATACTAACTTGAATAAAGCATACAGTACAATGAAATTAACGACGAAGGTTTTACGTAATTTACATAACACACCTACGTCTATACAAGGGGAGCTCATTTTAAGAGCTGGCTATCTTCTTTCCATGCACAAAAAAATATAAATAGAATATTTAATGAACTACGGTATTTACTCTACACTAGACCAGCT
>NC_090759.1:8009871-8012371 GCF_036898095.1 Palaemon carinicauda | reverse complement strand
ACACGTCCTGGAGCATTACTCACCATAGCTCACCTTCAGGGGAATGACCAGTATCGCTCGCCTGTGACCTGCCTCAGACGGTTCTCCTCATGAAGTGAACCTACTCCATGTACTTTGGCTACGGCACCTACCTGAACCTGTATCCACTGCCATCCTCAATGTTGATCCCTTACCATGAAGGACCTGATGACCAAAGTTGGTGCCCTTATGGATAGCCAATTTAATCCTTCAAGACCTCAATCAATGCTTCCACCCCTGACGAAATGGACAACTATTCAACATCGACCGAATCTGACGTGAACACGGTAGGACACAGACGTCCACCACATGATGTACCGGAGTGGTGACAAATCCATCCACCACCCATATATATCACCCTTCACTTACGCCACAACCAACAACCTCTCCAGACACTTACTGATGCCCATCGGCCACAGTTATGCTACTACCACTCCAGATTTGGACCTGCTGCGAAGAAATATGTTAACGGTTGTCAGAGGCCAAAAAGCAGGTAAGTAGTCCATCACTTGTGGCAGTGGCCTGCCCTGTCACTAATCTTTTCCTTTTCATGATGCAGTATGGGCGTCTGATTTTTGGTAGACATGGGTGCTTGCCGTTCTCTTCTGCCACGGCCACTCTCCAGGAAAAGACGTAGTCTGCTTAAGTCTGACTGGTAGCTGCCAACGGATTTGCAATACCCACCCACAGTTATGAAACCCTTACATTATCATTTTGAAGCGCCAAATATAATTGGAAGTTTCTTGTTGCTTACATCACATTGCCAATCCTTGGTGCAGATTTCCTCTCACATTTCCACCTCCTGGTTGATGTTGCTCACAGTTGATTAGTTGACTCGGATTCATACTCCTCCACACCTCTCCAATCCGCCCCCTCAGACCTCACTCTCCCCAACAGTGCGCCCACAGATGCCTATGCCCACCTTCTGGAAGTTTTCTGTCCAGAACTTCGTCAAACGCCCATGGTTCCCGCCAACCGCACTATTTATCCTCATATCAAGACGACAGGGTCACCACTGTTTACCAGATTCAGGCATCTGGCACTGGATCATTTGGCAGCCGTTAAACAAACTTTCACCGATATGGAAGGAATGGGCTTTTGCCAAAAGGCCTCAAGCCCATGGTCGTCACCCATACACATATTTCTGAAAAGAGATGGTTCTCTGAGTCCGTGTGGGGATTACAGGCACCTGGATATGTAACCAGAACTGGATCACTACCTTCTCCCAAACATCACCAATGTGACCTCCTACTGGCCCAAAGCCAAGGTTTTCTCCATGATTGACCTCCTGAAGGGGTATTATCATGGGCCCATGAGCCTAGAGGACATTTCTAAGACTACTATCACCACTGACTTTACTATATACACCTTTAATTACGCCTGTTTTGGCCCTCATAATACTGGCGCCACATTTAAACGCCTCATGGATGGCATTTTAGGGGACCTCCCCTTCTGTGTATGTTACGTAAATGATATTCTTGTATTCTTCTCCTCAAAAGAGATACTTTTTTACTATCTTTATGTAGTTCACGAATTGCTGTACTTACTGTATAGCTATCTTCAAGTGTTCTAACATAAGATTCATCTATTCCTTGATTTTGAAGGGCTTTCATTATTGCTGATGTTTTGACAGCTTTCTCATAGACTATAACTTCTATACGTAGTCTATAAATGCTATACATGATAGTTTGTCATACTCTGTTGATTATTCCATCAGCTGGGTCATTATATGGATATGGTCAGTTGTTAAATATCCACTTCCAAAGCCTACCTATTCTCTTGCTTGATGAAATTCTAGCTGTCTTTTTATTCGGCCCAATATGATCTTTGTAAATATTTTACACATTACAGAGTAAATTTATTGGGCGGTAATTTTGCAAGTCTTTTGTGGCTCCCTTTTTGTGGATTAGTATAATGATAAAGTTTTTCAAAGTTGTAGGTATAGAGTATTCTTGCAGACATTTGGTGTAGAATTCAATCAGTTTTACCACTGAAATCTCCTCCATCTATTATTAAAGCAATTGTTAGTCCACATTAGCCTGCTGCTTTGCCTCTTTCATACCTTTTAATGCTTTCTTTACTTCTCCTATTGTTATGTTTGGTACCAGCTCAGGTGTTTCATTATTTCTATTGGTGAAGTTATTTCTTATATCACTACTGTACAGCATTGTATATAAATCCTCTGCCATTTTCATTGCTCCATCTCTATTGTAGATAATATTTCCATTTCCATCCTTTAAAGTACATCTGTTGGTGCCCTGTTCCAAGTCTTTTCATCAATTTGATGTTTTTTCCCTTCTCTAGTGTTTCCTCAATTTTAGTCCGATTGAGTTGACAAATATCTATGGGTTTTAGTTTGTTTATTGTTTTGAATAGTTCTGCTAATTCTATTTCATCTCTCATGGATTTCATCTTCATTTCCATTATTTTCTTTATTAGGTTTTTGGTCTTTTCTGATAGTTTTCCTTAATTTTGCTCTTTT
>NC_090759.1:8002371-8004871 GCF_036898095.1 Palaemon carinicauda | reverse complement strand
CTGCTTAAAACTTCTGCTCTCGTCTCGATCTCTTTTTTCTACGCACTTGTTCTGCTTAAAACATTTGCTCTCATCTCGATTTCTCTTTTAATATAGTTTATTTTTTTCTGCTGAAAACTTTTGCTCTCGTCTCGATTTATTTTTTCTATGGCGTTTTGTTTCTGCTTAAAATTCTGCTCTTGCCTTCATTCTTTTTTTTTTCTACAGATTTTTTATGCTTAAAACATCTACTCTCACCTCGATTTCTTTGTTTCAACGGCATTTTTGTTAGTAACCACACTTACTCCAAATAAAAAGAAATAAAGAAAGAAAAGAGGAAAATAAGGAAAGACGATACTCTTTAAAAGAGAGCATTCCGGTCTCCCCACGAAAGGCAGATATCTTTGCAAGAGCTTTCACTTAACGATGCAGCAGATTTACCCCACATGAAACTCACGGCAGATTTATCCAGGGTTTTTTCTTTCTTTCTTCTGGACTCCTCCTACTTTACTATTTCATGTCCTCTTTCTTTGTTCATTTTTCTTTTAAGAATCGTACATGATTGTTGAAATTTCTTTATGAAAATACAACGGTTAAAATTACAAGCAAATGATTTAATTTTCCAAATTTGCTAAAAGGGTTGATCGAAATACTTGTTATTTAAACTAACAAATTTGTGTGTATGTATACACTATATATATATATATATATATATATATATATATATATATATATATATATATATATATATATACGTATATATATATATATGTGTGTGTGTGTGTGTATATATATATATATATATATATATATATATATATATATATATATATATATATATATATATATATATATATATATATATAATAAATAGGAGACCGAAGAGTCTGGACGACATCTCTCATGTTTATTGATGCCAATGTTTCGGGACTCATCCCATTATCAAGGCTAAATATGATATATAAAAGATTGTAAGCAAAACTCAGTAAAAATGTAGTTTATTATGAATTAAAAAACAGTTTAGAATTAAAGTTACACACTTAGATAAAAGTACAAAAATAAATAAAATGAAGCTAACTTATAAAAAAGTACCTTAAAACTGAAATATACAAAAAAATAATATGGTCTTAGGACACCAACCTGTCTTGACTTGACCAGAGAACTGAATGATCATCAGAAGGACAGCACTCTGAAAGAAAATGTGAAATTTGCCGGCTTAATCGATGTAGAGGTGGATAGAGGATAATTGACTGTTGAGTTGAGGAGCCTGTTCATACTAAGTCAATACTGATGTTCTATGCTGCGTTACCTTTCATCAATAACAAAAAATATGAGAAACAAATTAAGAAAAGTAATCTTAGACAATTTTCCGAGCCTGGGTCTTAAACTAATTTTTAAGAATCCCCTGACAGTGAGATCCATGTTTAAATTTAAGGATTATATGCTTACTTGTCCAAGATATAATCTTGAAAATTATGTGGGTTCCACAAAAAGAATGCTGAAAGTTCGCATAGATGCTCATCGGGGAGTTAGCCATAAAACTGGATGTGCGCTCAACACTAAAGAGTTTTCAACCATCAGAGAACATACATCTAAATGTAAGACCAGCATTTAATTTTAAAACTTTAATATCATTACACAAGCACCAAGCAACTCCTCTCTGCTATTATTAGAATTGTTGGCAATTAAAGAACGGGCTCTTCAACTGAACAGCCAATTATCCTCTGTCCCCCTCCACATCGCTTAAGAAAGTAATTTTGGAATTTACTTTCAGAGTGCTGTCCTTCAGAAAGTCACACAGTTCTCTGGTCTAGTCAAGACAGGTTGGTCTCCTAAGACAATTTTATAATTTTTGAGTATTTCAGTTTTAAGATACTTTTCTTTTAGTTCACTTCATTTTATATCCTGTTTTCCTTAAATTCTAAACTGTTTTGTAATTTATCTTGAACTATGGATTTACTGAGTTTTGCTTAAAATATTTCATATGTCATTTTTAGCTTTCATAATGGGATGAGTCCCAAAACGTCGGCATCAATAAACATGGGAGATGTTGTCCAGACTCTTTCTCTATTTATTTTATCTCAGATGCTCGCCAAGAGCAACGACCTATCTTTACATATATATACATATATATGTACATATATATATGTATATATGTATATATATATATATATATATATATATATATATATATATATATATATATATATATATTGCAATAAGTCAGGTCTCCTTTTTTAGTCATTTTCACCAACACTCCTAATTCCCATTCATCAGGTTTTGATTCTTCATGCCACTTTTTACAAAATAATCTTCTAAGTATTCTGGGGGGTCACTTCATTTTCAGCCAGTATCATCTCAGCAGTTATTTCATTATATCCAAAGCCTTTCCATGCCTGAGTTTTTTTAATGATAGGATTGACTTAAAAAATACTGAATTCATTCATGGGTATATCAATGTATTCATTAGCTTCAGGTATATCAAGCAAGTTATTCCTTTCATAACTCCTATTCATGACCT
>NC_090759.1:7967371-7992371 GCF_036898095.1 Palaemon carinicauda | reverse complement strand
CCCTGGGACTTTAGTGAAACACTCACAACTGTAGATAAGACAATGTGATCTAAACTGGAATGGACTGAATTCAGATGGTTTTTTTCTTAGTTATTTCCTTATGTTGGTCACTTGATCCCAACCGTTTCAAAATTTTTCCGAATGTGACTTTCAGGTGTATATGTGCAATCACATGAGCTGTGATATTTTATTGAAAAAAACATGGATCATCATTTAGCTTCTATCCTAAATCTAAGTCCGAGGTGTCCTGTCTTGTAATGCTAGCCTCAATAATGCTGCATATTCTTTGGGCATCACCAGTAATTAATCTGTGTCCTATTACACTATAAAAACCATCTCTCTTTGTCTCCCATGTTCATGTTATTATATGAAGCCTTGCAATATAAAACAGCATTAATAATTGCATTCAATAAGTGAAACTCTCTGCAGCTTTTGTTACCACATTTTTACTTCTTTTCGCATTATTTGTATTGTATATACAGTATATATATATACATATATATATATATATATATATACATATATATATATATATATATATATATATATATATATATATGTAGATATATATAAATATATGTATATATATATAAATATATATATATATATATATATATATATATATATATATATATATATATACATAAAAATTCATTGACGTGTTGGTTTTTATGTTCATTGAAACATAATAAATTTGGTTAAAACTAATATATATATATATATAAATATATATGTATATATACTATGTATATATACATACATTTAGCACTAGTTGGAGAATTGGTAATGTTACTCCTCTATGTAAATGTGTTTGTGGTAGCTCAAGTCCCACTGATTACCGCCCAATTTCCATAACTCCCATATTATCTAAAGTTTTTGAACGTCTTCTGGCAAAACGTCTTAATAGGTTTGCTGAAGGTAATCATCTACTCCCTAGTTTGCAATTTGGTTTTCGTAAAGGCCTTGGAGCATGTGATGCCCTTCTTACAATCTCCAATGCTGTACAGAAATCCCTTGATTGTGGTCGGGAAGTTCGTATGATTGGCCTTGATTTTAGTGCTGCCTTTGACCGTGTTAATCATGAGGCCCTTGTTTTCAAACTGAAACAGTTGGGAGTGGGTGGGTCGTTTCTTAGCATTATTATTGATTTTTTAAGTAATAGATCTCAAAAAGTTGTTGTTGATGGGCACCATAGTGATTATAGGAATGTGATATCCGGTGTTCCACAGGGTAGTGTTCTTGGCCCATTACTTTTCATACTATATACACATGACATGTGGTTTGGCCTAGAAAACAAGCTTGTTGCATATGCAGATGATGCTACTCTCTTAGCATCAATTCCATCCCCTGAATGTAGATCTAGGGTTGGTGAATCCCTTAATAGAGATTTAGCTAGAATTAGTGCATGGTGCAAATTATGGGGTATGAAGTTGAATCCTAACAAAACTCAAAGTATGATTGTAAGTAGGTCAAGGACGGTGGTTCCTCAACATCCGGATCTCAGTATTGATAATGTTTCTTTAAATATGTATGACTCTTTCAAAATTTTAGGTGTGATTCTCGACAGTAAATTTACTTTTGAGAAACATATAAGGTCTGTGTCTTCTTCAACTTCACAAAAAATAGGCTTATTGAGAAAGTCTTTCAAAATTTTCGGTGATCAATCTATTCTGAAGAAGTGTTTTAATTCTTTCATTCTACCTTGTTTTGAGTATTGTTCTCCTGTTTGGTCTTCAGCTGCTGATTCTCATCTTAATTTGTTGGACAGAAACTTACGGTCTATTAAATTTCTTATTCCTGATCTAGATATTAATCTCTGGCACCGTCGTTCAATTAGTTCATTATGTATGTTGCATAAGATTTTTCACAACTCTGACCATCCTTTACATTCAGATCTCCCTGGACAATTCTATCCTGTTCGTAATACTAGGCAGGCAGTTAATTCTAATAGCCAGGCCTTCTCCATCACGAGGCTCAATACTACACAGTATTCTAGAAGTTTTATTCCAGCTGTGACCAAGTTGTGGAATGATCTTCCTAATCGGGTGGTTGAATCAGAAGAACTTCAAAAGTTCAAAGTTGGAGCAAATGCTTTTTTGTTGACCAGGCGGACATAGTCTTTTTATAGTTTATTTATGACATATTTGTTTTTGATGTTGTTGATAGTTTATTATATGACATGTCTGTTTGGACGTTGTTTCTTATTTTAGAATGATTTATTGTTAATTTGTTCTCTTCATTTATTTATTTCCTTATTTCCTTTCCTCACTGGGCTATTTTTCCCTGTTGGAGCCCCTAGGCTTATAGAATCTTGCTTGGATAGTAATAATAATAATAATAATAATATATACATATACATATATATACATAGTATATATATGTATATATATATATATATATATATATATATATATATATGCCTATTAATTTTAACCAGATTTATCATGTTTTAATATACATAAAAAACAACACGTCAATGAATTTCTAGTGCATCAATATGATTTAGTGATGTCACAGCCGCACTCTTGAACTTGAGTCTGAAAAAATTTCCTCATAGCTGGCAAGGTGGCACTCACTTGATCCTCTATTTATGGACACCCAACAACCATTTTATGTAAAGAAAAAATTATAAACGTACTCTTCGACACACTTATGTTAGGTTTCATCTTGACTACTAGGTTGGTTTGCTGTCAGTGATCAGTCTCCCACCATCATTAATCTGAAGTGGCTAGGGTGTTGAAAACTGGTCAAACCTCAGACATGAATAAAAATACATCTGAGGCCATTGTACTGTAGTGGACTAGAAACGGTTGAATTTGCTACTGTTGTTGTTGTTGTATAAATATATACATATATATATATATATATATATATATATACATACATATATATATATATATATATACATATATATATATATATTATACATATATATCATCATTATACAGTATATATATATATATATATATATATATATATATATATATATATATATATATATATATATATATATATATATATATACCTGAAGCTTTAAGTCTTTCATCATTGTTAATATTATATCCGTTACATACAGAGATGATATAAACAAAGAGTATATCAAACAAATGGAGGCAAATAAATATCCTCATTAATATCCGGACTGGGAGATGGTTCATCTGGATAAGGAGGCTTAACCGTAATAAATCCACCAGATGAATGGAATGGAAACGAGGTCGGTCAAAAATTCTTATTGAAGTGTCAAACACTGATAAAAATTCATGATTTCTAAAAGAATACTGCAACCGAAACAAAGACGCATGTAATCACACACACACACATATATGAACACATATATATATATATATATATATATATATATATATATATATATATACATATATATATATATATATATATATATATATATATTATATATATATATATATATATGTGTGTGTGTGTGTGTGTGTGTGTGTATGTGTATGAGTATGTGTCTGTGTATATAAATAAATATATACATATATATGTATATATGTATGTATATATAAATATATATATATATATATATATATATATATATATATATATATAATTTATATATACAAATATATACATGTATATATATTTTTATATATATATATATATATATATATATATATATATATATATATATATATATATATATCACTAATATTAGTGATTGTAATAAAAGTAGATATCAATAGCAATGGCATTTAATATAGAATTCTAACTTTGGTAATGTATACCTAATGAAAATTTATTTATGATAAATGCCTCCGGCTGGGTAAGGATTCGAACCTAAAGTATGCCTCTTAGTCGAAACCATGCCAACAAGGATTCATACCAATCGAGCTACTTGACAGCTAGATTAGTATAAGTCCTTTCTGCCACAAGTTTGTAGGTAGTAGCCTGGCCAGGGTACCAGCCACCAGTTGAGATACTACCGCTAGAGTTATTGGGTCCTGTGACTGGCCAGATAGTAATATATATATATATATATATATATATATACATATATATATATATATATATATATATATATATATATATATATATATATATATATATATATATGGCTCATTTTCCATTTTTTCTACACATACACCGAATAGTCTTGGCTATTCTTTACATATCGTCCTCTGTCCTCATACACCTGACAACACTAAGATTACCAAACAATTTTTTTTCTCTCAAGGGATTTATCTACTGTAATGTGATTGTTCAGAGGATACTTTCCTCTTGGTTAGGGTAGAACTGACTTAAAAATAAAATAATAATAAAAAAGTAAGAGAAATATGATAGAACAGTGTGCCCGAGTGTACCCTAAAGCAATAGAACCCTAACGCCAAAAAAGTGGATGACTGCTAAATAGGCTATGGCATTATTATTATTATTATTATTATTATTATTATTATTATTACTAGCCAAGCTATAACCCTAGTTAGAAAAGCAAGATGCTATAAGCCCAATGGCTCTAATAGGGAAAAATAGCCCAGTGAGGAAAGGAAATATGGAAATAAATAAATGATAAGAACAAATTAACAACAAATCATTCTAAAAACAGTAACAACGTCAAAACAGATATGCCATATATAAACTATAAAAAGACTTATGTCAGCCTGTTCAACATAAAAACATTCGCTGCAACTTTGATCTTTTGAAGTTCTACTGATTCAACCACCTGATTAGGAAGATCATTCCACAATTTGGTCACAGCTGGAATAAAACTTCTAGAATACTGTGTAGTATTGAGCCTCATGATGGATAAGGCTTGGCTATTTGAATTAACTGCCTGCCTAGTATTACGAACAGGATAGAATTGTCCAGGGAGATCTGAATGAAAAGGACGGTCAGAATTATGAAAAATCTTATGCAACATACATAATGAACTAATTGAACGACAGTGCCAAAAATTAATATCTAGAACATGAATAAGAAATTTAATAGACCGTAAGTTTTTGTCCAACAAATTCAGACGAGAATCAGCAGCTGAAGCCTAGACAGGAGAACAATACTCGAAACAAGGCAGAATGAAAGAATTAAAACACTTCTTCAAAATAGATTGATCACCAAAAATTTTGAAAGACTTTCTCAATAAGCCAATTTTTTGTGCAATTGAAGAAGATGCATACCTAATCTGTTCCTCAAAAGTAAATTTGCTGTCGAGAATTTCAAAAGAGTCATACAAAATTAAAGAAACATTATCAATACTGAGATCCGGATGTTGAGGATCCACTGTCCTTGACCTACTTACAATCATACTTTGAGTCTTGTTAGGATTCAACTTCACACCCCATAATTTGCACCATGCACTAATTTTAAGTAGATCTTTATTAAGGGATTCAGCAACCCCAGATCTACATTCAAGGGATGGAATTGATGCAAAAAGAGTAGCATCATCTGCATATGCAACTATATTGTTTTCTAGGCCAAACCACATATCATGTGTATATAGTATGAAAAGTAATGGGCCAAGAACACTACCCTGTGGAACACCAGATATCACATTCCTATTCTCACTATGGTGCCCATCAACAACTTAAAAATTCAATAATAATGCTAAGAAACGACCCACCAACTACCAAGTGTTTGAGTTTGAAAACAAGGGCCTCATGATTAACACGGTCAAAGGCAGCACTAAAATCAAGGCCAATCATACGAACTTCCTGACCACAATCAAGGGATTTCTGTACAGCATTGGAGATTGTAAGAAGGGCATCACATGCTCCAAGGCCTTTACGAAAACCAAATTGCAAACTAGGGAATAGATGATTACTTTCAGCCAACCTATTAAGACGTTTTGCCAGAACACGTTCAAAAACCTTAGATAATATGGGAGTTATGGAAATTGGGCGGTAATCAGTTGGACTTGAGCTCCCACAAACATATTTACATAGAGGAGTAACATTACCAATTCTCCAACAAGTGCTAAAAGCTCCTCTTCTTGCTAACTTGCACAAAATAACAGATACCTTTGGAACTAAGAAAACTGCAGTTTTTATAAAAAACCAAGGAAAAATACCATTTGGGTCTACACCTCCATAAGCATCAAGGTTCATCAACAGAGCTTTAATCTCACGCAATCGAAAATCTAAACTAGTTAGTTTAGCCTCAAGAAAACAGGAATGAGGAAGTTCAAGTTTTTCATTACTCTGTTTACTGTCAAAAACATCAGCCAAAAGGGTTGCCTTTTCCTTTGGACAGTGAGTGACTGAGCCATCTGGTTTAAGTAAAGGAGGAACTGTTGCATCTACACCAAAGAGTGCAGATTTAAGGGTAGGCCAGCATTTATGTTCCTGAGTTGTACCGGAAAGGGTTTCTTTTATGGTTAAATTGTATTCCTTTTCAGTTGAGTCATAAACTCTCTGAGCAAAACCTCTAAGCTGAGTATAGTTATTCCAGGTCAAATCTGATCTGTTACCCTTCCAAAGATGATAGGCCCCCTGCGTTTCCAAATAAGCATGTCTACAATCATCATTGAACCACGGTTTGTCCTTCACTTGGTACCTTAGCACACGAGAAGGGATACGCCTATCAATTATGTTGACTAGATTCTCATTCAAAGGGACAACAGGATCAACACTACTATATAATTGTGACCAATTCAAGCACAAAAGATCATGCAAAATCCTATTCCAGTCTGCTCGAGATTTCATATAAATTTTACAAGAGTATAATACATCAGGGACAGGATGCTCAGTCTTCACTACAAGTGAAATCAAGGCATGATCAGAAGTCCCGATTGGAGAACCAACCTTACTAGTTATAACGCCAGGGGAGTCAGTGTATACGAGGTCCAAGCAATTACTAGACCTGCGAGTAGCTTCACTTATGATTTGCTAGCAGCCTGATTCAGAGGCAAAGTCTAAAGCTCTTAAGCCATGGCGATCGGTAGGAGAGATAGAACTTAACCACTCCCTATGGTGAGCATTAAAAAGAAGCTTTTCTATCATCTTCTTGTATCTTAGGCATAATGGTAAGAAGACAATCGAAGATAGAATCATCCATGTCCGGATTCCGGTAGATCGAGCACAAATAAAAGTTGTTATACCTGCCACAAACTTTTATCACATTAATCTCATGACATCCACATTCATAGCAGGACTTACGTGAAGCAGGGTACTCTGTCCTAATAAATACTGCCATTCCCCTGGCCCTAGGGATGGCATCACGTTTCAACATTATTGGCTTCTTAAAACCAGTTATAAGGAGCTCAGATGAGTGCTTCATATTAGAAACCAAATTTTCTGAGCACAAAAGAATATTATACTGTCTGGACGCAACTGTAGGATCTTGAATATTTGCATGAAGACCACGAATATTACAATACAGTAGACGACATTGACGAAATATAGGACGTACTGGTCCCGGATTTCGCTCAATATCTCTAGACAGCATAAGAATTCATAGTAATAAAAAAGAGACATCATACTTAAAAAATAGATTAACAAGAACTATAACAAAAACAATATGTACAGAATTATAAATAAAGTGATTGAACAAACCCATAGAATATAGTAAAAAGTCGGAAAAACTGGTCAACATGGAGGAGGCGATACACCATGCAAGGCTAAATACCCTCCAGTATAGCCACTTCAACTGAAGGGAGGACAGTAAGGATGGTTCTGAGAAGAAAAAGAATCACATAAGGAAAAGATAACTTCTTGATAAACCATCAGGCATCCATGACCCTTCTATCAAGCCTGCCAAACACACCATTTCAAAAGAAACAAGAGGAAAAGAAAAAAAATAAGATAGAATAGTGTACCCGAGTGTACCCTCAAGCAAGAGAACTCTAACCCAAGACAGTGGAAGACCATGGTACAGAGGCCATGGCACTACCCAAGACTAGAGAACAAAGGTTTAATTTTGGAGTGTCTTTCTCCTAGAAGAGCTGCTTGCCATAGCTAAAGAGTCTCTTCTACCCTTACCAAGAGGAAAGTACACTGATCAATTGCAATACATTAATTAACCCCTTGGGTGAAGAAGTGTTTAATATCTCATTGTTGTCAGGTGTATGAGGAAAGAGGAAAATCTGTAAAGAATAGGCCAGACTATTCGGTGTATGAGTAGGCAAAGAAAAAATAAGCCGTAACCAGAGAGAGGTATCCAATGCATTACTGTCTGGCCAGTCAAAGGGTCCAATAACTCTCTAGTCGTAGTATCTCAACGGGTGACTGGTGGCCTGGCCACCCTACTACCTACAACACCAGAGAACAAAGGTTTGATTTTGGAATGTTCTTTTTCTAGAAGGATACATGCGAAATAGAGATGCTTCGGAAACTAAACACACCCTCCTAACCCAACATAACCTAGATCATTTGGTTCTAACTTACCAGAGTGTGTGTTCAAGAAACCTGCCGCACAACTCCATGTTCTGTAACCTGACCTACAACTCCGTTCACTTCGAAAACCTTTAATAAATCTTCTATGTACAAAAGGTAAAAATAAACCGGATGCACTAAATTCACGAATTATTTCGAGAGCAAGGAATGAAAATCAGTGAAATATTAGTGACCAGTTATGAATCAATAGGTGGTTCGGACCTGACGAACTAGCCATAGCCAGACCTACCAACCCTTCAACAACAACACCGGTAATGTTTATTATTATAATCCTATTTTTTTTTACAAACTAAGCTACAACCCTAGATGGAAAAGCAGGATGCTATAAGCACAAGGGCTCCAACTGAGAAAAATAGCCCAATGAGGAAAGGAAACTAGTAAATAAATAAACTACAAAAGAGGTAATGAACAATTAAAAATGAAATATTTCAAGAACAGTAAGAACATTAAATTAGACCGCTCATATATAAACTATAAAAACTTGAAAAAACACAAGAGGAAGAGAAATAAGATAGAATAGTGTTCCCGATCTTACCCTAAAGCAAGATATTTCAAACAGAAGGCAGTGGGAGGACATGGTAATGTACAGATGCTATGGCCATGGCACCTTATCCCCCTGTACCTATAGTTTTTCAGTCTTGTATACTTGGGTTAGACATTTGCCCTTATATTATTCAGAATTAGAAGTTGGGGTTTCTTAATATTCATGTCATTATTTCTTGAACAGTGAGTGTAGGGTAGTTTTATTGATTAAGAGTAAAGAATATTTATCTTGGGTGAAAATCCCTCAGAGGATTTTTTTTTTGAATTTTTTTTTTTTTTTGACAGGGAATTGCAGACTTGTACACCCTTCTTAACTTTTCTAACCACAGGAACCCAGTTTCCCCTTTGCTGATCACAGCAATTCTTTTATTTTAACGTGATGCTGGACATTTTTATTGCAATAGTATGTAGGTTGAGCTAGTCCTATACCAGCACAGGCTCTTGTTACATGACAAATCCTACAGCGTAATATCTTTTCTACTCTAATAGTAATAAATCAGCATTTATGAACAAGCTCTATAATTGAACAGAGCGAGTAAATTCACGTAACATCCTAATCCTCCTGATTCCAAGTCTTCTACAATACAAAGCAAAATACTCAGTTCTTCTAAACCATTATCCATAATCAGAGCTACAGAAGAGAGGCTGTATACAAACAGTCAGTCTTTTAATGGGCATCTCTTTCATTTTGTCTTAGTAGTTTTTGTCTGGATGGCTTCTTTGATCGCAGCACTTTTTCCTCCTCCTCCTCCTCCTCCTCCTCCTCCTTCTTCTTCTCCTTCTTCTTCAGAAGTTCTACGAGAGACGACGGATAAAAGGTCTTTGAGGGGCAGTGTCTCGGAAGGAATTTCAGCCTATTGAGAACTCAAGGACAAGAAAGGGAGCCACGCGAGTTCAAAGGTCCGACATCTCAAGAAGAGACAGAATGAAAGGAAAAAATCGTAGTAGATACGGATTACAATCAAAGGAGATGTCCGGATCTTACAATCACGTACTAATGAAAACAGTAACATGATATCATTAGTATTGACAGCTGTAGCGAAGGCAGTATTAGCATTGGTATTACAATTAGTGATGCCAGTACCGTCAAAATGTATAATCATTATTATAGTGTATTATCATAATCATTTTTGCAATGATGCTCAAAAAAAAAGAAAAAAAATCTTCTACAAAAATAGAATTTTATTCTTCGGTCCAAAATAACAATCTTTCCTTATAACAAAATGAAAGTTTAATCTTCTGTCCACAATAAAAATCTTTCCTTATAACAAAAATAAAATTTCAATCTATCCAAAATAACAATATTTCCTTAACAAGTAAAATTTTACTCTTCTGTCCACAATAAAAATCCTTCCCTACAATAAAAATAAAATTCTGATAATCTGTCCACAATAACAATCTTTCCTCAACAGAAATGAAATTTTAATCTTTTGTCCATAAAAACAATCTTTTCCTATAACAAAAAAAAAAAAAAAAAAAAAATCTAATCTTCTCTCCATAATAACAATCTTTCCCTATACCACAAAATAAAATGTTAACATTTTGTACAAAATAATCTATCCCTAACAACAATAAAATATTTATCTGTCAACAATAACAATCTTTCCTTAACAGAAATAAAATTTAAATCTGTCCAAAACAATAATCTTTCCATAACAATAATGAAGTTTTAATAATCTGTCCACAATAAAAGTCTTTCCTTATAACAAAAATAAAATCTTAATCATCTGTCAACAATAACAATCTTTCCCTAGCAATGATAAGATTTTAATCATCTTTTCATAATAACAATCTTTATCTAACAATGATAGGATTTTAATCATCAATTTCACAATAACAATATTTCCCTATAACAAAAATAAAATTCTGATCGTCTGTCTACAATAACAATCTTTCCTAATAACAAATATAAAAATTTAATCTTTGGTCCACAATAACAATCTTTCCCTATAGCAAAAATAAAATTTTAATCTTCAGTCCACAATAACAATCTTTCCCCAGAGCAAAAAGATAATTTAAATCTTCAGTCCACAATAACAATCTTTCCCTATAGCAAAAATAAAATTTTAATCTTCAGTCCACAATAACAATCTTTCCCTATAGCAAAAATAAAATTTTAATCTTCAGTCCACAATAACAATCTTTCCCTATAGCAAAAATAAAATTTTAATCTTTTGTCCACAATAACATTCTTTCCCTAAAACAAAAATAAAATTTTAATCTTCAGTCCACAATAAAAATCTTTCCCTATAGCAAAAATAAAATTTAAATCTTCAGTCCACAATAACAATCTTTCCCTATAGCAAAAATAAAATTTTAATCTTCAGTCCACAATAACAATCTTTCCCTATAGCAAAAATTAAATTTTAATCTTCAGTCCACAATAACATTCTTTCCCTATAACAAAAATAAAATTTTAATCTTCAGTCCACAATAAAAATCTTTCCCTATATCAAAAATAAAATTTTAATCTTCAGTCCACAATAACAATCTTTCCCTATAGCAAAAATAAAATTTTAATCTTCAGTCCACAATAACAATCTTTCCCTATAGCAAAAATAAAATTTTAATCTTCAGTCCACAATAACAATCTTTCCTTATAACAAAACTAAAATTTTAATCTTCAGTCCACAATAACAATCTTTCCCTATAACAAAAATAAAATTTTAATCTTCAGTCCACAATAACAATCTTTCCCTATAACAAAAATTAAATTTTAATCTTCAGTCCACAATTACAATCTTTCCCTATAAAAAAAATAAAATTTTAATCTTCAGTCCACAATAACAATCTTTCCCTATAGCAAAAATAAAACTTTAATCTTCAGTTAACAATAACAATCTTTCCCTATAGCAAAAATAAAATTTTAATCTTCAGTCTACAATAACAATCTTTCCCTATAAAAAAAGTAAAATTTTAATCTTCAGTCCACAATAACAATCTTTCCCTATAAAAAAAGTAAAATTTTAATCTTCAGTCCACAATAAGAATCTTTCCCTATAGCAAAAATAAAATTTTAATCTTCAGTTAACAATAACAATCTTTCCCTATAGCAAAAATAAAATTCTAATCTTCAGTCTACAATAACAATCTTTCCCTATAAAAAAAGTAAAATTTTAATCTTCAGTCCACAATAACAATCTTTCCCTATAAAAAAAGTAAAATTTTAATCTTCAGTCCACAATAACAATCTTTCCCTATAAAAAAAGTAACATTTTAATCTTCAGTCCACAATAACAATCTTTCCCTATAGCAAAAATAAAATTTTAATCTTCAGTCCACAATAACAATCTTTCCTTAAACCAAAAATAAAATTCTAATCTTCAGTCCACAATAACAATCTTTCCCTATAACAAAAATTAAATTTTAATCTTCAGTCCACAATAACAATCTTTCCCAGAGCAAAAAGATAATTTTAATCTCCAGTCCACAATAACAATCTTTCCCTATAGCAAAAATAAAATTTTAATCTTCAGTCCACAATAACAATCTTTCCCTATAGCAAAAATAAAATTTCAATCTTCAGTTAACAATAACAATCTTTCCCTATAGCAAAAATAAAATTTTAATCTACAGTCTACAATAACAATCTTTCCCTATAAAATAAGTAAAATTTTAATCTTCAGTCCACAATAACAATCTTCCCCTATAAAAAAAATAAAATTTTAATCTTCAGTCCACAATAACAATCTTTCCCTATAGCAAAAATAAAATTCTAATCTTCAGTCCACAATAACAATCTTTCCTTATAACAAAAATAAAATTTTAATCTTCAGTCCACAATAACAATCTTTCCCTATAACAAAAATAAAATTTTAATCTTCAGTCCACAATAACAATCTTTCCCTATAACAAAAATTAAATTTTAATCTTCAGTCCACAATTACAATCTTTCCCTATATCAAAAATAAAATTTTAATCTTCAGTCCACAATAACAATCTTTCCCTATAGCAAAAATGAAATTTTAATCTTCAGTCCACAATAACAATCTTTCCCTATAGCAAAAATAAAATTTTAATCTTCAGTCCACAATAACAATCTTTCCCTATAGCAAAAATGAAATTTTAATCTTCAGTCCACAATAACAATCTTTCCCTATAGCAAAAATAAAATTTTAATCTTCAGTCCACAAGTAACAATCTTTCCTTATAACAAAACTAAAATTTTAATCTTCAGTCCACAATAACAATCTTTCCCTATAACAAAAATAAAATTTTGATCTTCAGTCCACAATAACAATCTTTCCCTATATCAAAAATAAAATTTTAATCTTCAGTCCACAATAACAATCTTTCCCTATAGCTAAAATAAAACTTTAATCTTCAGTCTACAATAACAATCTTTCCCTATAAAAAAGTAAAATTTTAATCTTCAGTCCACAATAACAATCTTTCCCTATAAAAAAGTAAAATTTTAATCTTCAGTCCACAATAAGAATCTTTCCCTATAGCAAAAATAAAATTTTAATCTTCAGTTAACAATAACAATCTTTCCCTATAGCATAAATAAAATTTTAATCTTCAGTCCACAATAACAATCTTTCCCTATAAAAAAAAGTAAAATTTTAATCTTCAGTCCACAATAACAATCTTTCCCTATAAAAAAGTAACATTTTAATCTTCAGTCCACAATAACAATCTTTCCCTATAGCAAAAATAAAATTTTAATCTTCAGTCCACAATAACAATCTTTCCTTAAACCAAAAATAAAATTTTAATCTTCAGTCCACAATAACAATCTTTCCCTATAACAAAAATTAAATTTTAATCTTCAGTCCACAATAACAATCTTTCCCCAGAGCAAAAATAATTTTGATCTTCAGTCCACAATAACAATCTTTCCCTATAGCAAAAATAAAATTTTAATCTTCAGTCCACAATAACAATCTTTCCCTATAGCAAAAATAAAATTTTCAATCTTCAGTTAACAATAACAATCTTTCCCTATAGCAAAAATAAAATTTTAATCTTCAGTCTACAATAACAATCTTTCCCTATAAAAAAGTAAAATTTTAATCTTCAGTCCACAATAACAATCTTTCCCTATAAAAAAAATAAAATTTTAATCTTCAGTCCACAATAACAATCTTTCCCTATAGCAAAAATAAAATTTTAATCTTCAGTCCACAATAACAATCTTTCCCTATAACAAAAATAAAATTTTAATCTTCAGTCCACAATAACAATCTTTCCCTATAACAAAAATAAAATTTTAATCTTCAGTCCACAATAACAATCTTTCCCTATAACAAAAATAAATTTTAATCTTCAGTCCACAATAACAATCTTTCCCATATCAAAAATAAAATTTTAATCTTCAGTCCACAATAACAATCTTTCCCTATAGCAAAAATAAAATTTTAATCTTCAGTCCACAATAACAATATTTCCCTATAAAAAAAGTAAAATTTTAATCTTCAGTCCACAATAACAATCTTTCCCTATAAAAAAAGTAAAATTTTAATCTTCAGTCCACAATAACAATCATTCCCTATAGCAAAAATAAAATTTTAATCTTCAGTAACAATAACAATCTTTCCCTATAGCAAAAATAAAATTTTAATCTTCAGTCTACAATAACAATCTTTCCCTATAAAAAAAGTAAAATTTTAATCTTCAGTCCACAATAACAATCTTTCCCTATAAAAAAGTAAAATTTTAATCTTCAGTCCACAATAACAATCTTTCCCTATAGCAAAAATAAAATTTTGATCTTCAGTCCACAATAACAATCTTTCCTTATAACAAAAATAAAATTTTAATCTTCAGTCCACAATAACAATCTTTCCCTATAACAAAAATCAAATTTTAATCTTCAGTCCACAATTAACAATCTTTACCTATATCAAAAATAAAATTTTAATCTTCAGTCCACAATAACAATCTTTCCCTATAGCAAAAATAAAATTTTAATCTTCAGTCCACAATTACAATCTTTCCCTATAGCAAAAATAAAATTTTAATCTTCAGTCCACAATAACAATCTTTCCCTATAGCAAAAATAAAATTTTAATCTTCAGTCTACAATAACAATCTTTCCCTATGGCAAAAATAAAATTTTAATCTTCAGTTAACAATAACAATCTTTCCCTATAGCAAAAATAAAATTTTAATCTTCAGTTAACAATAACGATCTTTCCCTATAGCAAAAATCAAATTTCAATCTTCAGTCCACAATTACAATCTTTCCCTATATCAAAAATAAAATTTTAATCTTCAGTCCACAATAATAATCTTTCCCTATAGCAAAAATAAAATTCTAATCTTCAGTCCACAATACCAATCTTTCCCTATAGCAAAAATAAAATTTTAATCTTCAGTCCACAATAACAATCTTTCCCTATAGCAAAAATAAAATTTTAATCTTCAGTCTACAATAACAATCTTTCCCTATAGCAAAAATAAAATTTTAATCTTCAGTTAACAATAACAATCTTTCCCTATAGCAAAAGTAAAATTTTAATCTTCAGTTAACAATAACAATCTTTCCCTATAGCAAAAATAGAATTTTAATCTTCAGTCTACAATAACAATCTTTCCCTATAAAAAAAGTAAAATTTTAATCTTCAGTCCACAATAACAATCTTTCCCTATAAAAAAAGTAAAATTTTAATCTTCAGTCCACAATAACAATCTTTCCCTATAGCAAAAATAAAATTTTGATCTTTAGTCCACAATTACAATCTTTCCTTATAACAAAAATAAAATTTTAATCTTCAGTCAACAATAACAATCTTTCATTTTAACAAAAATAAAATTTTAATCTTCAGTCCACAATAACAATCTTCCCCTATAACAAAAATCAAATTTTAATCTTCAGTCCACAATTACAATCTTTCCCTATAGCAAAAATAAAATTTTAATCTTCAGTTAACAATAACAATCTTTCCCTATAGCAAAAATAAAATTTTAATCTTCAGTCCAAAATAACAATCTTTCCCTATAGAAAAAATAAAATTTTAATCTTCAGTCCACAATAACAATCTTTCCCTATAGCAAAAATAAAATTTTAATCTTCAGTCCACAATAACAATCTTTCCCTAAAACAAAAATGAAATTCTAATCTTCTGTCCACAATAACAATCTTTCCCTATAGCAAAAATAAAATTTCAATCTTCAGTCCACAATAACAATCTTTCCCTATAGCAAAAATAAAATTTTAAATCTTCAGTCTACAATAACAATCTTTCCCTATAAAAAAAGTAAAATTTTAATCTTCAGTCCACAATAACAATCTTTCCCTATAAAAAAAGTAAAATTTTAATCTTCAGTCCACAATAAGAATCTTTCCCTATAGCAAAAATAAAATTTTAATCTTCAGTTAACAATAACAATCTTTCCCTATAGCAAAAATAAAATTCTAATCTTCAGTCTACAATAACAATCTTTCCCTATAAAAAAAGTAAAATTTTAATCTTCAGTCCACAATAACAATCTTTCCCTATAAAAAAAGTAAAATTTTAATCTTCAGTCCACAATAACAATCTTTCCCTATAAAAAAAGTAACATTTTAATCTTCAGTCCACAATAACAATCTTTCCCTATAGCAAAAATAAAATTTTAATCTTCAGTCCACAATAACAATCTTTCCTTAAACCAAAAATAAAATTCTAATCTTCAGTCCACAATAACAATCTTTCCCTATAACAAAAATTAAATTTTAATCTTCAGTCCACAATAACAATCTTTCCCCAGAGCAAAAAGATAATTTTAATCTCCAGTCCACAATAACAATATTTCCCTATAGCAAAAATAAAATTTTAATCTTCAGTCCACAATAACAATCTTTCCCTATAGCAAAAATAAAATTTCAATCTTCAGTTAACAATAACAATCTTTCCCTATAGCAAAAATAAAATTTTAATCTACAGTCTACAATAACAATCTTTCCCTATAAAATAAGTAAAATTTTAATCTTCAGTCCACAATAACAATCTTTCCCTATAAAAAAAATAAAATTTTAATCTTCAGTCCACAATAACAATCTTTCCCTATAGCAAAAATAAAATTCTAATCTTCAGTCCACAATAACAATCTTTCCTTATAACAAAAATAAAATTTTAATCTTCAGTCCACAATAACAATCTTTCCCTATAACAAAAATAAAATTTTAATCTTCAGTCCACAATTACAATCTTTCCCTATAACAAAAATAAAATTTTAATCTACAGTCTACAATAACAATCTTTCCCTATAAAATAAGTAAAATTTTAATCTTCAGTCCACAATAACAATCTTTCCCTATAAAAAAAATAAAATTTTAATCTTCAGTCCACAATAACAATCTTTCCCTATAGCAAAAATAAAATTCTAATCTTCAGTCCACAATAACAATCTTTCCTTATAACAAAAATAAAATTTTAATCTTCAGTCCACAATAACAATCTTTCCCTATAACAAAAATAAAATTTTAATCTTCAGTCCACAATTACAATCTTTCCCTATAACAAAAATAAAATTTTAATCTTCAGTCCACAATAACAATCTTTCCCTATAACAAAAATTAAATTTTAATCTTCAGTCCACAATTACAATCTTTCCCTATATCAAAAATAAAATTTTAATCTTCAGTCCACAATAACAATCTTTCCCTATAGCAAAAATGAAATTTTAATCTTCAGTCCACAATAACAATCTTTCCCTATAGCAAAAATAAAATTTTAATCTTCAGTCCACAATAACAATCTTTCCCTATAGCAAAAATGAAATTTTAATCTTCAGTCCACAATAACAATCTTTCCCTATAGCAAAAATAAAATTTTAATCTTCAGTCCACAATAACAATCTTTCCTTATAACAAAACTAAAATTTTAATCTTCAGTCCACAATAACAATCTTTCCCTATAACAAAAATAAAATTTTGATCTTCAGTCCACAATAACAATCTTTCCCTATATCAAAAATAAAATTTTAATCTTCAGTCCACAATAACAATCTTTCCCTATAGCTAAAATAAAACTTTAATCTTCAGTCTACAATAACAATCTTTCCCTATAAAAAAGTAAAATTTTAATCTTCAGTCCACAATAACAATCTTTCCCTATAAAAAAAGTAAAATTTTAATCTTCAGTCCACAATAAGAATCTTTCCCTATAGCAAAAATAAAATTTTAATCTTCAGTTAACAATAACAATCTTTCCCTATAGCATAAATAAAATTTTAATCTTCAGTCCACAATAACAATCTTTCCCTATAAAAAAAAGTAAAATTTTAATCTTCAGTCCACAATAACAATCTTTCCCTATAAAAAAGTAACATTTTAATCTTCAGTCCACAATAACAATCTTTCCCTATAGCAAAAATAAAATTTTAATCTTCAGTCCACAATAACAATCTTTCCTTAAACCAAAAATAAAATTCTAATCTTCAGTCCACAATAACAATCTTTCCCTATAACAAAAATTAAATTTTAAATCTTCAGTCCACAATAACAATCTTTCCCCAGAGCAAAAAGATAATTTTGATCTTCAGTCCACAATAACAATCTTTCCCTATAGCAAAAATAAAATTTTAATCTTCAGTCCACAATAACAATCTTTCCCTATAGCAAAAATAAAATTTCAATCTTCAGTTAACAATAACAATCTTTCCCTATAACAAAAATCAAATTTTAATCTACAGTCTACAATAACAATCTTTCCCTATAAAATAAGTAAAATTTTAATCTTCAGTCCACAATAACAATCTTTCCCTATAAAAAAAATAAAATTTTAATCTTCAGTCCACAATAACAATCTTTCCCTATAGCAAAAATAAAATTCTAATCTTCAGTCCACAATAACAATCTTTCCTTATAACAAAAATAAAATTTTAATCTTCAGTCCACAATAACAATCTTTCCCTATAACAAAAATAAAATTTTAATCTTCAGTCCACAATAACAATCTTTCCCTATAACAAAAATTAAATTTTAATCTTCAGTCCACAATTACAATCTTTCCCTATATCAAAAATAAAATTTTAATCTTCAGTTAACAATAACAATCTTTCCCTATAGCAAAAATAAAATTTTAATCTTCAGTCCACAATAACAATATTTCCCTATAAAAAAAGTAAAATTTTAATCTTCAGTCCACAATAACAATCTTTCCCTATAAAAAAAGTAAAATTTTAATCTTTAGTCCACAATAACAATCATTCCCTATAGCAAAAATAAAATTTTAATCTTCAGTTAACAATAACAATCTTTCTCTATAGCAAAAATAAAATTTTAATCTTCAGTCTACAATAACAATCTTTCCCTATAAAAAAAGTAAAATTTTAATCTTCAGTCCACAATAACAATCTTTCCCTATAAAAAAGTAAAATTTTAATCTTCAGTCCACAATAACAATCTTTCCCTATAGCAAAAATAAAATTTTAATCTTCAGTCCACAATAACAATCTTTCCTTATAACAAAAATAAAATTTTAATCTTCAGTCCACAATAACAATCTTTCCCTATAACAAAAATCAAATTTTAATCTTCAGTCCACAATTAAAATCTTTACCTATATCAAAAATAAAATTTTAATCTTCAGTCCACAATAACAATCTTTCCCTATAGCAAAAATAAAATTTTAATCTTCAGTCCACAATAACAATCTTTCCCTATAGCAAAAATAAAATTTTAATCTTCAGTCCACAATAACAATCTTTCCCTATAGCAAAAATAAAATTTTAATCTTCAGTCTACAATAACAATCTTTCCCTATGGCAAAAATAAAATTTTAATCTTCAGTTAACAATAACAATCTTTCCCTATAGCAAAAATAAAATTTTAATCTTCAGTTAACAATAACGATCTTTCCCTATAGCAAAAATCAAATTTCAATCTTCAGTCCACAATTACAATCTTTCCCTATATCAAAAATAAAATTTTAATCTTCAGTCCACAATAATAATCTTTCCCTATAGCAAAAATAAAATTCTAATCTTCAGTCCACAATACCAATCTTTCCCTATAGCAAAAATAAAATTTTAATCTTCAGTCCACAATAACAATCTTTCCCTATAGCAAAAATAAAATTTTAATCTTCAGTCTACAATAACAATCTTTCCCTATAGCAAAAATAAAATTTTAATCTTCAGTTAACAATAACAATCTTTCCCTATAGCAAAAGTAAAATTTTAATCTTCAGTTAACAATAACAATCTTTCCCTATAGCAAAAATAGAATTTTAATCTTCAGTCTACAATAACAATCTTTCCCTATAGCAAAAATAGAATTTTAATCTTCAGTCTACAATAACAATCTTTCCCTATAAAAAAAGTAAAATTTTAATCTTCAGTCCACAATAACAATCTTTCCCTATAAAAAAAGTAAAATTTTAATCTTCAGTCCACAATAACAATCTTTCCCTATAGCAAAAATAAAATTTTGATCTTTAGTCCACAATTACAATCTTTCCTTATAACAAAAATAAAATTTTAATCTTCAGTCAACAATAACAATCTTTCATTTTAACAAAAATAAAATTTTAATCTTCAGTCCACAATAACAATCTTCCCCTATAACAAAAATCAAATTTTAATCTTCAGTCCACAATTACAATCTTTCCCTATAGCAAAAATAAAATTTTAATCTTCAGTTAACAATAACAATCTTTCCCTATAGCAAAAATAAAATTTTAATCTTCAGTCCAAAATAACAATCTTTCCCTATAGAAAAAATAAAATTTTAATCTTCAGTCCACAATAACAATCTTTCCCTATAGCAAAAATAAAATTTTAATCTTCAGTCCACAATAACAATCTTTCCCTAAAACAAAAAGGAAATTCTAATCTTCTGTCCACAATAACAATCTTTCCCTATAGCAAAAATAAAATTTCAATCTTCAGTCCACAATAACAATCTTTCCCTATAGCAAAAATAAAATTTTAAATCTTCAGTCCACAATAACAATCTTTCCCTATAACAAAAATAAAATTTTAATCTTCAGTCCACAATTACAATCTTTCCCTATATCAAAAATAAAATTTTAATCTTCAGTCCACAATAACAATCTTTCCCTATAGCAAAAATAAAATTCTAATCTTCAGTCCACAATAACAATCTTTCCCTATAGCAAAAATAAAATTTTAATCATCAGTCTACAATAACAATCTTTCCCTATAGCAAAAATAAAATTTTAATCTTCAGTTAACAATAACAATCTTTCCCTATAGCAAAAATAAAATTTTAATCTTCAGTTTACAATAACAATCTTTCCCTATAGCAAAAATAAAATTTTAATCTTCAGTCTACAATAACAATCTTTCCCTATAAAAAAAGTAAAATTTTAATCTTCAGTCCACAATAACAATCTTTCCCTATAAAAAAAGTAAAATTTTAATCTTCAGTCCACAATAACAATCTTTCCCTATAGGAAAAATGATATTTTAATCTTCAGTCCACAATAACAATCTTTCCTTATAACAAAAATAAAATTTTAATCTTCAGTCCACAATAACAATCTTTCCTTATAACAAAAATAAAATTTTAATCTTCAGTCCACAATAAAAATCTTTCCCTATAACAAAAATAAAATTTTAATCTTCAGTCCACAATTACAATCTTTCCCTATATCAAAAATAAAATTTTAATATTCAGTCCACAATAACAATCTTTCCCTAAAACAAAAATGAAATTCTAATCTTCTGTCCACAATAACAATCTTTCCCTATAGCAAAAATGAAATTTTAATCTTCAGTCCACAATAAAAATCTTTCCCTATAGCAAAAATAAAATTTTAATCTTCAATCCACAATAACAATCTTTCCTTATAACGAAAATAAAATTTTAATCTTCAGTCCACAATAACAATCTTTCCATATAACAAAAATCAAATTTTAATCTTCAGTCCACAATTACAATCCTTCCCTATATCAAAAACAAAATTTTAATATTCAGTCCACAATAACAATCTTTCCCTATAGCAAAAATAAAATTCTAATCTTCAGTCCACAATAACAATCTTTCCCTATAGCAAAAATAAAATTTTAATCTTCAGTCCACAATAACAATCTTTCCCTATAGCAAAAATAAAATTTTAATCTTCAGTCTACAATAACAATCTTTCCCTGTAGCAAAAATAAAATTTTAATCTTCAGTTAACAATAACAATCTTTCCCTATAGCAAAAATAAAATTTTAATCTTCAGTTAACAATAACAATCTTTCCCTATAAAAAAAGTAAAATTTTAATCTTCAGTCCACAATAACAATCTTTCCCTATAAAAAAAGTAAAATTTTAATCTTCAGTCCACAATAACAATCGTTCCCTATAGCAAAAATAAAATTTTAATCTTCAGTCCACAATAACAATCTTTCCCTATAACAAAAATAAAATTTTAATCTTCAGTCCACAATTACAATCTTTCCCTATATCAAAAATAAAATTTTTATCTTCAGTCCACAATAACAATCTTTCCCTATAGCAAAAATAAAATTCTATTCTTCAGTCCACAATAACAATCTTTCCCTATAGCAAAAATAAAATTTTAATCTTCAGTCCACAATAACAATCTTTCCCTATAGCAAAAATAAAATTTTAATCTTCAGTCCACAATAACAATCTTTCCCTATAGCAAAAATAAAATTTTAATCTTCAGTCTACAATAACAATATTTCCCTATAAAAAAAGTAAAATTTTAATCTTCAGTCCAC
The DNA here is from genome assembly GCF_036898095.1 of Palaemon carinicauda. Taxonomy (NCBI): domain Eukaryota; kingdom Metazoa; phylum Arthropoda; class Malacostraca; order Decapoda; family Palaemonidae; genus Palaemon; species Palaemon carinicauda. Next base: position 7,969,854 of record NC_090759.1, on the reverse strand, counting down.
AATAACAATCTTTCCCTATAAAAAAAGTAAAATTTTAATCTTCAGTCCACAATAACAATCATTCCCTATAGCAAAAATAAAATTTTAATCTTCAGTTAACAATAACAATCTTTCTCTATAGCAAAAATAAAATTTTAATCTTCAGTCTACAATAACAATCTTTCCCTATAAAAAAAGCAAAATTTTAATCTTCAGTCCACAATAACAATCTTTCCCTATAAAAAAGTAAAATTTTAATCTTCAGTCCACAATAACAATCTTTCCCTATAGCAAAAATAAAATTTTAATCTTCAGTCCACAATAACAATCTTTCCTTATAACAAAAATAAAATTTTAATCTTCAGTCCACAATAACAATCTTTCCCTATAACAAAAATCAAATTTTAATCTTCAGTCCACAATTAAAATCTTTACCTATATCAAAAATAAAATTTTAATCTTCAGTCCACAATAACAATCTTTCCCTATAGCAAAAATAAAATTTTAATCTTCAGTCCACAATTACAATCTTTCCCTATAGCAAAAATAAAATTTTAATCTTCAGTCCACAATAACAATCTTTCCCTATAGCAAAAATAAAATTTTAATCTTCAGTCTACAATAACAATCTTTCCCTATGGCAAAAATAAAATTTTAATCTTCAGTTAACAATAACAATCTTTCCCTATAGCAAAAATAAAATTTTAATCTTCAGTTAACAATAACAATCTTTCCCTATAGCAAAAATCAAATTTCAATCTTGAGTCCACAATTACAATCTTTCCCTATATCAAAAATAAAATTTTAATCTTCAGTCCACAATAACAATCTTTCCCTATAGCAAAAATAAAATTCTAATCTTCAGTCCACAATAACAATCTTTCCCTATAGCAAAAATAAAATTTTAATCTTCAGTCCACAATAACAATCTTTCCCTATAGCAAAAATAAGATTTTAATCTTCAGTCTACAATAACAATCTTTCCCTATAGCAAAAATAAAATTTTAATCTTCAGTTAACAATAACAATCTTTCCCTATAGCAAAAGTAAAATTTTAATCTTCAGTTAACAATAACAATCTTTCCCTATAGCAAAAATAGAATTTTAATCTTCAGTCTACAATAACAATCTTTCCCTATAAAAAAAGTAAAATTTTAATCTTCAGTCCACAATAACAATCTTTCCCTATAAAAAAAGTAAAATTTTAATCTTCAGTCCACAATAACAATCTTTCCCTATAGCAAAAATAAAATTTTGATCTTCAGTCCACAATTACAATCTTTCCTTATAACAAAAATAAAATTTTAATCTTCAGTCAACAATAACAATCTTTCATTTTAACAAAAATAAAATTTTAATCTTCAGTCCACAATAAAAATCTTCCCCTATAACAAAAATCAAATTTTAATCTTCAGTCCACAATTACAATCTTTCCCTATAGCAAAGATAAAATTTTAATCTTCAGTTAACAATAACAATCTTTCCCTATAGCAAAAATAAAATTTTAATCTTCAGTCCACAATAACAATCTTTCCCTATAGAAAAAATAAAATTTTAATCTTCAGTCCACAATAACAATCTTTCCCTATAGCAAAAATAAAATTTTAATCTTCAGTCCACAATAACAATCTTTCCCTAAAACAAAAATGAAATTCTAATCTTCTGTCCACAATAACAATCTTTCCCTATAGCAAAAATAAAATTTCAATCTTCAGTCCACAATAACAATCTTTCCCTATAGCAAAAATAAAATTTTAAATCTTCAGTCCACAATAACAATCTTTCCCTATAACAAAAATAAAATTTTAATCTTCAGTCCACAATTACAATCTTTCCCTATATCAAAAATAAAATTTTAATCTTCAGTCCACAATAACAATCTTTCCCTATAGCAAAAATAAAATTCTAATCTTCAGTCCACAATAACAATCTTTCCCTATAGCAAAAATAAAATTTTAATCATCAGTCTACAATAACAATCTTTCCCTATAGCAAAAATAAAATTTTAATCTTCAGTTAACAATAACAATCTTTCCCTATAGCAAAAATAAAATTTTAAATCTTCAGTCCACAATAACAATCTTTCCCTATAACAAAAATAAAATTTTAATCTTCAGTCCACAATTACAATCTTTCCCTATATCAAAAATAAAATTTTAATCTTCAGTCCACAATAACAATCTTTCCCTATAGCAAAAATAAAATTCTAATCTTCAGTCCACAATAACAATCTTTCCCTATAGCAAAAATAAAATTTTAATCATCAGTCTACAATAACAATCTTTCCCTATAGCAAAAATAAAATTTTAATCTTCAGTTAACAATAACAATCTTTCCCTATAGCAAAAATAAAATTTTAATCTTCAGTTTACAATAACAATCTTTCCCTATAGCAAAAATAAAATTTTAATCTTCAGTCTACAATAACAATCTTTCCCTATAAAAAAAGTAAAATTTTAATCTTCAGTCCGCAATAACAATCTTTCCCTATAAAAAAGTAAAAT
>NC_090759.1:7957371-7959871 GCF_036898095.1 Palaemon carinicauda | reverse complement strand
TTTTTTTACCAGTTGTGCCCAGATTGATCTTCCTAATCAGGCAGTTGAATCGGTGGAACGTCATTTCTGTTGAAGAGATTGACTTATATTTTTTTTATTACTATATACAAGACTGATCTATTTAACGTTGTTACAAATCTTAATAAATTTCATATCTATTTTAATCCTCAGTTATAGTCTATTCATTACTTCTCTATTTCCTTTCTGTACTGAGCTGCTTTCCCCGTTAGTCTTTGGGCTTTTACCTCTCTGCTTTTCCAACTAAAATGGTAGCTTGGCTAGCAACAATAATATTAACAACAACACCAATAACAATAATAACATTACACTATTATGATCTATGTGCCTATTTTTTGAAAGGTAGTATACCCTGCTGATGAACAAAATGTAACACATACACAAAAACAAGACGAGTAATTAATTCGTAAAGAATGAATATCTTATTCGAAGAGAATTCATTAACATCACATTAACTTACAAACTAAAAAAAAAAAAAAAAAACAAGCTAAAGGAATAATCTACCATATCAGACGAACATTGTTACATAAGTCATTAGGGACAGAGTTTATCAATAAACCTCTATGGAGACATCGCGTGGAATATAATGGAATACTTTCTAATGATCCCTCTGGGGCCGATAAGGATTCCGGGAGGTGGAGTTTCTGACGATCAATTACGTAACACAACTCTACGTTCAGCCAACTCTCTTTTACTGAGGTGCAGCGAGGATGTGAAATCTACGTTCAGGTAACAATGCTTTACCGATGTGCAGTGCGGATGTGAAACCTATGTTCAGCAAACTTTCCTTAACTGAAGTGCAGTGCAGATGTGAAATCTACGTTTAGCTAACTTTCCTTTATTGAATTGCAGTGCGGATGTGAAATCTACGTTCATCCAACTTTCCTTTAATGAAGTGCAGTGCGGATGTGAAATCTACGTTCAGCACACTTTCCTTTACTGAGGTGCAGTGCGATGTGAAATCTACGTTCAACTAACTTTCCTTTATTGAAGTGCAGTGCGGATGTGAAATCTACGTTCATCCAACTTTCCTTTACTGAAGTGCAGTGCGGATGTGAAATCTACGTTCAGCAAATTTTCCTTTACCGAAGCGCAGTGCGGATGTGAAACCTACGTTCAGCTAACTTTCCTTTATTGAAGTGCAGTGCGGATGTGAAATCTATAGTTTGCAAACTTTCCTTTATCGAAGCGTAGTGTGGATGTGAAAACTACGTTCAGCTAACTCTCCTTTATCGAAGTATAGTGCGGATGTGAAATATAAGTTTAGCCAACTCTCCTTTATCGAAGTGTAGATAGTAGGTTGGCCAGGACACCAGCAAACCGTTGACACACTACAGCTAGAGAGATATTGTGTCCTTTGACTGGCCAGACAGTACTAAATTGAAACCCCTCTGGTTACAGCTTATTTTTTCTTTGCCTCCACATACACCGAACAGTCTTGTCTATTTATTTCACATTCTCCTCTGTCTTCATACATCTGACAACACTGAGATCATCAAACAGTGCTTCTTTGCTCAAGGGGTTAACTACTGCACTATAATTGTTCAGTGGCTACTTTTCTCTTGGGAAGGGTAGAAGAGACTCTACGAGGAGAAGGACACTCTAAACTCGAACCATTTTTTCTCTAATCTTGGGTAGTGCTATAGCCTCTGCATCATGGTCCTCCACTGTCTTGGGTTAGAGTTCTCTTGCTTGAGGATACAATGGGGGTTCCCTATTTTATCTTATTTCTCTGTCTATTTTTCTAAAAGTTTTTATAGTTTATATATGAAAGATATAATTCAGTATTGTTACTGTTTTTAAAACATTTATTTCAATTGTTCACTGGTTTATTTTTCTCTGTTGGAGCGCCTTGGCTTGTGGAATCCTGCTTTCCAACTATGGTTGTAGCTTAATTTGTAATAATAATAATAATAATAATAATAATAATAATAAAAATAATAATAATAATAATAATGATAATAATAATAATAATATAATAATAATAATAATAATAATAATAATAATAATAATAACAATAATAATAATAATAATAATAATAATAATAATAATGTGAAATCTATGTTCAGTAAACTCTCCTTTATCGAAGTGTAGTGTTGATGTGAATGCCGAATTAAAGAACAGATTGGAGCAGATGAAATATTATGTCATTTAATAATTATCTATTTATAATAGACATACAGTATATACTGTCTATATTTGTGTGAGTATATATTTACACACACATATATATATATATATATATTTATATATATAAATATATATATATATATATACTGTATATATATATATATATATAATATATATACATATATATATATATATATATGTATATATATATATATATATATATATATATATATATATATATACAGTTTATGAGGGTCCTTTGCGTTAATAGGTGTAAGAAGAGATGATGATAATGATGATGATATAGTATATTTGATATTCCCTTATTTCCTTTCCTTGCTGGGCTATATAT
>NC_090759.1:7943206-7956871 GCF_036898095.1 Palaemon carinicauda | reverse complement strand
GTGATTAGAGAGAGAGAGAGAGAGAGAGAGAGAGAGAGAGAGAGAGAGCAATGCCAAAGTGATTAGAGTGAGGAGAGTTGCCAGAGTGATTAGTGGAAGAGAGAGAGAGAGAGAGAGAGAGAGAGAGATGCCAAAATGCTTAGAGAAAAAGATATAGATGCCAAAGTGATTAGAGAGAGAGAGAGAGAGAGAGAGAGAGAGAGCAATGCCAAAGTGATTAGAGTGAGAGAGTTGCCAGAGTGATTAGTGGAAGAGAGAGAGAGAGAGAGAGAGAGAGAGAGAGAGAGAGAGAGAGCGATGCCAAAGTAATTAGAGAAAGTGAGCAATGCCAAAGTGATTAGAGTGAGAGAGTTGCCAAAGTGATTAGTGGAAGAGAGAGAGAGAGAGAGAGAGAGAGAGAGAGAGAGAGAGAGATGCCAAAGGATTAAAGAAAGACATATAGATGCCAAAGTGATTAGAGTAAGAGAGAGATACCAAAGTGATTAGAGAAAACAAGAGATGCCAAACTGATTAGAGAAAGTGATTTTAATGCCAAAGTGATTAGAGAAAGAGAGATACATACACAAACATATACATACATTTTGTCTGAAAATGATGGCAATAAATTTCCTCAATAATAATAAAAATACAATAATAAAATCAAATTTAATTTTCAATAAATCACCTTTCATCCATACATTATAAACTGTAAATTAGTCACGTAAAAGTGATCAATGTGTTGCACTATTCAACCAGATTACTATAAATCATTGCTGGCTCGCAAATAAGAATGATTTCAATTTCCACATTGCCTAATATCCACAGGCAGTGCGTTCTATGATCTAGGTCCCCTGACTGAAGTTGCCCTATCAGCTATTGCTGTTCGCCTACTTGGAACCATCAGATTGCTGCTCTGCCTAGTTTGACGAGATCTCGTCTGCTCGATGGTTTCCAATCTCAATATCCTTTGGGGTATATGTTCATGCAATATTTTATGAATAAAAATACAAACATCATAAACTTTTTCATTTTCTATCTTTAACCATTTCAGTTTTCTAATATACGGTGTGGCATGATCATATTTTTCCCATCACCTGAGGCGACTTTCGATGCAAAATTTTGAATCGCCTATATTTTTTGTGAGTTTAAATTTAAACCTCCACTCCATATCGTGGAGCAATAGGATACTATGCTCATTGTTAATGCTTCAACAACTAATTTTCTTCTCGCCTCATCAAAATGACCTTTATACAGCACTCCCTCAGCTTTGCTATATATTTTTTCTACATGATTATCAAAAGTAAAGAATCTATCAATAATTACACCAAGATTTTTTACGCTTTCACTCGGTTTGATGTTGTTGTTGTTATTTACTTCAATTGAAATATTGTATGGTAGTCGGTTAATATATTGACGAGATCCTGTAAACAAAAATTGAGTTTTATTGGCATTCATTTTTAAGCCATTTTCAGAAAAATATTGGTTTACTTTTATTAAGTTTCTTTTAGCTCGATTGAGAATTTGTGTTACGTTATCGATCATACCGGAGTGAAGGAATTGCGCATCATCAACATATTGGACTAACATGTCAGCGTCATTTATATCAGCAAGGTCATTTATGTAAATATTAAATAAAATTATTCCAAGAATCAAGCCTTGTGGTACTCCATATTCCACTTTATGTCTGCTTGAGATGTGGTTATCTATTTTTACTGATTGAGTCCGACCTGTCAGATAACCTCTAAACCAAAAATCATCAATACCTAGATCAATCATCTTTTTCAGAAGTAGTTTATGGGAAACAGAATCAAAAGCTTTTGACAGATCACACAAAGTAAGCAAAGATATTTTACTATAATCAATATTTTCATGAATCTGTTCACATATCATTGTTAAAGCAGTTTCTGTAGATAAATGTTTTCTGAAACCATGCTGAGTAATAGATAACAATTTCTCTGACTCCAAGTTGTCGTATAGTTGGTCGCTAACAATTTATTTTCCAATAATTTTTGACATAATAGATAATAAAGTTATTGGTCTAAAATTACCTGGATCATCAACGTCACCTTCCTTATAACGCAGATTTACTATACTATATTTCCATGATGAGAGAGAGAGAGAGAGAGAGAGAGAGAGAGAGAGAGATGGCAAAGTGATTAGAGAAAGATATATATATATATATATCAAAGTGATTAGAGAGAGAGAGAGAGATGAAAAACTGATTAGGGAAGAGAGAGATGCTAAAGTGATTAGAGAAAGATATATAGATGCCAAAGGGATTAGAGAGAGAGAGAGAGAGAGAGAGAGAGAGAGAGAGAGAGAGAGATGTAAAAGTGATTAGAGAAAGAGATGCCAAAGTGATGAGAGAGAGAGAGAGAGAGAGAGATCAGAGAAAAAGGTATAGATGCCAAAGTGATTAGAGAGAGAGAGAGATGACAAAGTGATTAGAGAAAGATAAAGGGGTCAAAAGGATTAGAGAAAGATAAAGGGGTCAAAAGGATTAGAGAAAGAGAGATGCCGAAGTGATTAGAGAGAGAGAGAGAGAGAGAGAGAGAGAGAGAGAGAGAGAGAGACAGATGCAAAATGATTAGAGAAAGAGAGATGCCAAAGGGATTAGAAAAAAAGAGAGATGCCAAATGAGTAGAGTAAGAGAGAGAGATGCCAAAGTGATTGGAGAGAGAGAGAGAGAGATGCAAAATGATTAGAGAAAGAGAGAGGGATGCCAAATGATTAAAGAAAGAGAGAGATGCCTAAGTTATTTGAGAAAGATATATAGATGCCAAAATGATTAGAGAGAGAGATGCCCAATTGATTAGAGAAAGAAAGAGATACCAAATGATGAGAGAGAGAGAGAGAGAGAGAGAGAGAGAGAGAGAGAGAGAGATTCAAAGATATAGAGATGCCAAAGTGATTAGACAAAGAGAGAGAGAGATGAAAAGTGATTAGAGAAAGAGATATGCCAAAGTGATTAGAGATAGAGATATAGACGCCAAAGTGATTAGGGAAAGAGAGATGCCAAAGTGATAAGAGAGAGAGATGCCAAAGTGATTAGAGAAAGAGATATAGACGCCAAAGTGATTAGGGAAAGAGAGATGCCAAAGTGATTAGAGAGAAAGATGCCAAATGATTAGAGAGGGAGAGAGAGAGAGAGAGAGAGAGAGAGAGAGAGAAAGATGCCAAAGCGATGAGAGAGAGAGATAGGTCCCAAAGAGATTATATATATATATATATATATATATATATACCAAACTTATTAGAGAAAGAGAGATCCCAAGGTGATTAGAGAGAGAGAGAGAGAGAGAGAGAGAGAGAGAGAGATCAAAGTGATTGAGTGCACTAGGGCTTATAATTAGCTCTCGGGGTCTCTTGAGTCCCCCACTTCAATCGGCTTCTGATGTTAGTGGCCTCTAACCTGTAAAAGTGGGTTCCGAGACAGATCAGGGGGAGACGGAGAGACCTGGTTAAGAGCTTGATTAAGCAGAAGAGAAACGGTACAGGGAATAGAGACAGAAGAAAGACAAAATAAGTTCGTACATATAACTGATCAAATATATTAATCTTTGTCTCTCTCTCTCTCTCTCTCTCTCTCTCTCTCTCTCTCTCTCTCTAAATGTGGTAATTTCTTTATTTTCAAAATAGCATATACTGTATATACAGTACATGGAACAGACTTCCAGTGGATGTAGAGAATAGTAGCACGGTAAACGAATTCAAGAATAAGTTAGACAAGTTCTTAAACGTTTAAACTAGTTAGCTCTACCCAAGAAAAATTAGTCTCCGCTAATGGACTATAAAATCTTTGAGACATCCAAAATCCTTGCAACTCCTTGTAACTCTCTGTATATTCTGTCTATTGCAAAATGAACTGTACTTAAATAAGAATTATCTCTAAAACCAATGCTTACGAGCTCTCCCAGAAAAGATTCTATACAACGGGTCTATTAGAATTCATAAAGCCAACGTAAAAACTAAACAGAATAGTAGTGAAAATTACCCACCAACTCCAATAAAACAAAATGTTTGCTATTTTTTTTTTTTGTGATCATAGCAAACATATTTGACTCAGCTGTAAATAACATTGCACACCGCTGATTTTTTGGAATTCTTATGCTATTACTGAGATAAAACATGGAGAATCTTTAGTAGCAGAGAAGGAAAATTGAGTAAAACAATATATAAAAAAGTGGGTGCCTCAGGGGGCATACTATCCCCCACTCTTTTTATCATCTACACAGCAGGTATGCCAACTACCCCAGAATATGCCATTAACTGTCTATGCAGATGACATCACACAGGTAATAAATCACCCTTCAAATGCCCCCCCCCCCAAAAAAAAAAAAAAAAAAAAACTTTGAAAATAAAAACCGAAAGAGAGATCAAAAGAATAAATGATAACGAAAATAAGTGGAAAATAAAAACAAACAGCATCAAATTCTAACTCTCATCGGTATCAAAAAGCAAACCAGCTCCAATAACAGCAAACAACATAAATATTCCATTTAACACGGCAGTTAACATCCTTGGTGTATCTATTAATACAACTGGCATAAGCGGCCATATTAAACATAAACTCTAACTGGCAAAACACAGAAAAGGAACATTAAAAAGTTTCAAACTATTGGATAATAACATAAGAATTAATCTCTACAAAAGCCTGATAAGACCTCTGTTCGAATATCCAATAGCACCAGCATGCACAATGGCTCAATCAAAGATGAAAACCCTACAAAAATTCCAAAATGGAAACATAAGAAACATACATGGCCAAAATCCAATCCATAATAATAATAATAATAATAATAATAATAATAATAATAATAATAATAATAATAATGAAAACAGCAAATCACTCCATAACATATACAATCTCGAACAAAGTAAACGTCAGATACCACAGAAGAGCCACACAAGCCTGGGAAAGATTCAAAAACATTTACCCAGAACTTGCAACAACAAGTGAGGAAATAACAGACACAGAAAACGAGCATTCCTGGTGGAAATGGATAGCTCTTTTCATTGCTCTGGACGAACCAAATCCTGGGCTTTAAAATAAAACAAAAAGGTGAATAAACATAAATAAATAAAAAAGAAAAACCCTAGAAAAGGTATAATCAGGAAAACACAAGTCCTTCGGAGACTGGCAACATAAATATCCTCCTTGTAGTCCACAAGACATGATGTTGGCACAAAAAAACAACAAAAATGTGCTATTGGATCTGCCCCAATCTTTTCACCTCCCACTGTACTTCATTTTAACACTCCCCTTCAATCCTTCCAAAATTCTAATTTCCCCCTCCCCTTCCCCAACTATTCTATCCCCCTATACTGTAGCTGTAGCTGTATCCTTGTGGGCTAAGGATGTGGGGGTTTGGGGGAGCCTATAGATATATCTGTTGACTCATCAGCAGCCATTGCCTGGCCCTCCTTGGTCCTAGCTTGGGTGGAGAGGGGTCTTGGGCGCTGATCATATGTACACTTAGTTTCAGAAGTCCCCCGACACTCAGGGAGAATCGCTCGCCTGAGGTCTGTAGTGTTACCATGACAAATCAAATAAGGAGTTGGTCTTCTTACTACTTCTTAGAAATAGGCGGAGCCTTGTCCAAACTCAGCGAACGCTGGAAAATACTTCAAATCGAGTTGCCATACTTCACACCGTGGTTTCATTTGGCATCTCAACTATCCAACACAACACAAACAGACAGACAGACACACACACACACACACACATATATATATATATATATACATATATATATATATATATATGAGAGAGAGAGAGAGAGAGAGAGAGAGAGAGAGAGAGAGAGAGAGAGAGAGAGAGAGTCTGTAAAAACATGTAGAAATTAATGGAGTGGCTTAACAATCTTCCGTTACCAGTTACATTAGATTTTTCGGAGATCCGACAATAGTCTATGGCTCTATGTTGTAAAATATTCATGAAAACACCATAAATGAGTTATACGGGCCTTGGGGACATTCAGAGCGAGAGAGAGAAAGAGAGGGAGAGAGAGAGAGATTACAGTAGTTAATATAGTAATGGGACACCATTTAAAGGTAGTAGGTTGGCCTGGGCACCAGCCACCTGTTGAGATACTACCGCTAGAAAGTTACGAGGCCTTTTGACTGGCCAGACAGTACTATAATGGATCCTTCTCTCTGGTTACGGTTCACTTTCCCTTTGCTTACACACACACACACACTGAATAGTCTGACCTATTTATTACATATTCTCCACTGTCCTCATACACCTGACAACATTGAGATTAACTACTGCACTATAATTGTTCAGTGGCCACTTTCCTCTTGGTAAGGTAGAAGAGACTCTTTAGCTATGGTAAGCAGCTCTTCGAGGAGAAGGACATTCCAAAATCAAACCATTGTTTTCTAGTCTTGGGTAGTGCCATAGCCTCTGTACCATGGTCTTCCACTCTCTTGGGTTAGAGTTCTCTTGCTTGAGGGTACACTCGGGCACACTATTCTATCTTCTATCTTATTTCTCTTCCTCTTGTTTTGTTAAAGTTTTTATAGTTTATATAGGAGATATTTAATATAACGTTACTCTTCTTGAAATATTTTATTTTTCCTTAAGTTTCCTTTCCTCACTGGGGTATTTTCCCTGTTGGAGCCCCTGGGCTTATGGCCTCCTGCTTTTCATAATAGGGTTGTAGCCTAGCAAGTAATAATAATAATAATAATAATAATAATAATAATAGTAATAATAATAATAATAATAATAATAATAATAATATAAGTTGATTTCTAGACTTTCGTGCAATTCAAAAGAAATTTTCCTTGATATTGCAATGTTTCCAATAAAAATGATTGTATTATGATTCCAAAAACTCATCGGTATTTCTAAAAGGCTTGATTGATTGCTAAAGACTTTCATCGGCCTTTAGATTTTCATAGATAGCACCATAATGTAATATATAAGGATACTTTACTGTAAAATATTTCCCAAGTCATTCAGATTCAAAGGGACGTGCCCTCTCGGTCTTTAGTTCGCAAGTCACTTGCCCTTTATTCATCAAATATTTTACCTTCTTCGGGGCCAAGAACGGTTAGCATTGACATTTAAACTAAAATCTAAAATTTATACAGTAAAATCTTTGCTGTGTTGCTAATCCAATCTTTATTACAAGAGCTTTAATTCGCTTGATAATTATCGAGGCCCTATTGTAAAATTGGAGATAGTTATCACAGAGTAAAGATAACGGGATTATTTTGTTGGATTTAAATGCTGATCCAAATAACGGTAGTTTTTGGAACAAAAATAGCTGCAATTAGAGAATCGTTGTCTTTTGAGTGTTTGAAGGTTTCGTTAGTAAGAATTCGTATACCAACATTTGTCAGGCTCGAAGTTATACTATTTAGTTACTATAAATCATTATGCTCTGTTGTCCTTCACATATCACAAGTTTTCCAGTTAATATGCTCATTACGAAAGAGTTCTGTAGGATAATTTGCCCCTTTGCTTTAAAATCACCGAAGATGTTTTCGTTACCTGAAATAATTATAAAGGAATGTGATAGGAATTGTATAAAAAAATCTGAGAGAAATAGTGCACAAAATGCCTTATTTCTGAATCCAGTTAAGGAATATCTCGTCCTGGCTTCACAAATTTCGAAAGGTTCCAGGTTGGAATGGTTAAGTGAAGGTGTTACATGCTGTCGCTCAGAAGAGATTTCTTTTCTGGAGGGATAGTAAGAAACTAGGAACTAAAATTGACGGCCTAAACGAATACCGGCGTAGAAGGCCATTTACCTTAAAAACACAGAGGATGTTTAATAAGTATATGAATAAAGAATGAAGGAAAGGACCACAAATAGGAACTTTATCATGGGGACTTACGCATATTTAAATCAAGATTATAAGAAGTAAGCTTGATCTCCAAGCTACGTAATTTTCTCAAAATAAAGCTACTGGTAATTATGTAATCACTGATAACTTACAGGCAGGGTATTAGTATAGGAAACCATTTTGTGCTTATGGTACCTGCGCTTATATTTTTTTCGCAAATTAGAGAACACATTATGGGGAAATCACTATTTCTTACTTTGATTACAAAATATCAAAAAATTATGTTGTTATGAGAGCAAGAAACTTTTTTATATGATTTATCAATAGAGCAAATTTCTCAAAGGTTTTGCTAGAATGTAATAGTGGTCTCAATTACCGCAATACAACTCATTTTCGAATCGATTAACTAAACTCTGATTGTATTCAAAATGCTATGCCGTCATCAGTGTTTACTGTATCCATTATTGATTATTTATTGTACAAAGTTAATATTTAACGTTCGTTACTAATCAACCCTCCAACAACAACGCCTACTTTATACATGCATTTTATTTATTTCTGTCCATCACTAAAGCAAATAATATACTGGTTTAAGACACTTTTCAAAAATTGTTGTAAGATCAAGACAAACAGTTTGCTTAAGATTTTGAAATTAGACTTTGAAACTGTGTCAAATAAGGATGAAAATACCGCAATGGTTCTGATATCGGATTTTTTAGCAGGAGTGTGGTATGGGAGATCTATAGGACTGTTAACCGATGACCCAAATTTACTTATATTCATAAGAAATAGAATATTAAAAACCAAAAATTTAATAAGAAATACTTTAAAAAAAGAATTAAATAAGATATTTACAAAAGAGTACATTTATGATGATTACTTAAATATGTAACATAATTATAAGTTAAGAACGTTTGTACAATAAAATTTATTGCATATTATATATTTATTAATTGATTTACAGTAATTTGTATTGAGCTGATTTATAACTATGTAAAACAATGTAGTTCATATCAGTATTTTGTAGAGAATAATACGTATATAATGTAAATTGCTAAGATGTAATTGTATTTTTATAATAAAAGATAAGAAAAAAAAATTAGGTTAGCAATACCTCCCAACACATTAACGGCTATCAAATTAGATTGAGGCAATGATACAATATTTTACAAGATGTATCAAGAATTTTCATTTAACCTCTCTCCACAACCCCTAAAATACAAATGACTTCCTCATTTCCTCAAATTCTTCAGTTGGACTGCCCGGGGAGGTGTATTCCCCACACCCTGCCACCGACCTTTCCATTGAAAGTGTCTACTGGGCTACTCAAAGGAATAGTATATATATATATATATATATATATATATATATATATATATATATATATATATTTATATATATATATATATATATATATATATATATGTGTGTGTGTGTGTGTGTGTGTGTGTTAGTGAGTGTGTGTGCGTGTCTGTGTGTTTTGTGTATTTGTAGTGAATACTTGAGAGACAAATGATAAAGCAGTATGAAATATGGCAACTTGATTTGTAATATTTTAAGCGTTCTCTGTGGTTGGACAAGGCTCCGCCCATTTCCTAAGAAGTAGTAGGAAGACCAACTCTCTATTTATTTTGTCATGGTAACACTAGAGACCTTTGACGAACGATTCTCCACGAGTGTTGTCGGATGTTTGAATCTAAGTGTACATATGGTCAGTCTGTAGGGCATTGTCGTGGTTGATAGGGCAATATCGCTGTCCCTTGCTTTTGCCACTCATGAACGGCCTTTAATCCTTTCAACTCTCCCTGGGTATCATTCCCTTAACCTTCACCCGACTAGCACACAGTGGATTATTTTTACATATAACTACAAAGGTAATTCAAGAATAAGTTTACATCATATAGTTGTTTGAAGTCAATAACTAATGTTTTTGTCTGTTTGTTAATCAGTGGATCCTTTGCCAGACAATCCTTGGACTCTCATCAGAGAATCAACTGAGAGACTAAAATGGAATTAAACCCAAATCAAAGCAAAGTTAGTCTGGTGTTGAAACGATGTGGACTCAGCGAAGAAACTGCTGACCCGCAGACTGAAACCAGGTGAGAGGGAAATCGGAATTAGGTCACGTTTGTTGAAAGACTTCAACTTGCACAGGGGAGATTCATGGACGGGAGGCAAAACTTTAAGACAATCTCAGCTATGAGGCCATTTATTGGCTGGAAATTAAAGAGAGATGTCGAACAGGCAGTGAGTATAAAACTTTATGATAATCTGAGTTTTTATCGGTAGGAAATTAAAGAGAGATGTCGAACAGGCAGTGGGTAAAAGGTAAACAAAACACGTCCTACCTTGTCCTCAGCAAAGCATTCACACAGGACCGTTTTATATATTAATTAAACAAGCAAATAAACTGTCGTCAGCAATTTGAACCTCACTGCGTTGTTCGCAGCTAACTGGCACCTGTAGCCTATTTATTCACTAATGAAAAGGATAATTTTGCCTGGCTCTTTCCATCACAAACGATGTCAAACGATTTCATACGTTGTTTGAAGTTCAACTCTCTTTGGTCTGGGATCAAAGATGAAAAAAAAAAAAAAAAAAAAAAAAAAAAAAATGGGAATAAAAGGCTTTTGTTCGACGAAGAATAAGAGTCACTTAATGAATCGATGAAGGAACGCGAACCTTCTTTATGGTGTTTGAAAGGGCTAATATTCACTCGTGCATGTAAGAAGATTACTTTCTGTTATTACTATTCGATTGTTATAATAGGGGGTCATTAGCACACATTTACGTAATGGTGATAAAAGTAATGAACTTCTCGCGAATGAATGCTCAGAATAGCGTGAAATCTATAAGAACAAAGTGTGATCAACTTACAAAACTAATAATAATAAGAATTTGAGAGGTTTCAAGATAAAATGGACAAGACAAAGGTTTGATTTGATTTCTAGAAGTTGTATATATGGCCCCGCGCTTGTGCCAGGGAGGCCTTTCGGTACCAGGAGGAAACGGGGATACAAACATATGTAAGAAAGGAAATAGGAAGGGAAGTAGAGTAGAAGACTAAAAAGTGGATGCAGTTAAAAGCCAAGGAGACGTTGCAGACACTTTCTAATGTCTACAGTGCCCCACCTGAGATCCACTGAAAGCTCTACCCTATACGGAAAGGAACCTGCTAGGGAAGCTTTTACCAATTTCCTAGTGTCCCTAATATAATATCGTCATTTATGACGGGTTGCACACAAAGTCATGCATATTTATCTGTATATTTTAGCAAATTATTTCTATCATCAGGTTATTCTGCTCTGCAATGGAGGTGAGATAAGGGATGGCGAGGTTACTTCCGCTTAGGTGAAGAAGGGGCAACCAGTGTTGTAGGTTGGCTATTATTAATAATAATAATAATAATAATAATAATAATAATAATAATAATAATAATAATATCTCGACGGAATAGTGCAATGAATTCCATTATTATTATTATTATTATTATTATTATTATTATTATTATTATTATCATTATTATGCTTAAAAACAGGACGCCAACTAATAAGGCTGATCAAAATAAATATAAACGTAAACAAATAAATCTAACCCAATAATCGACAAACCTTTTCACACCTACTTGCCATAACCCTCTTTTTAAATGCAGATGAAAAGAGAAGGAATTCGGAAAGCAAAGGGAAAGGAAAAGAAATAGATGATCACCTGAAGGTGAGGGCATCAACTGAAAAAAGTAAGCATTTATCACGAGCTTTTCTTTCTGATGAAAACTGGCGTGCTTTAATCATATCCTCCTCGTCTACTTCGAGAGCAGATACTGAAAAGAAAAAAGAAAAAAAAAAAAAAAAAAAAAAAAAAAAACTGGGCTGTCCATTTTGTGTTGTTCGTTTTATAGCGTATGAGGAGAAATGTAAAAATGAACGAACAATAATTAGGAATAAAAAAAAGAACAGAGCGATGTAGAACGAATTGAGCACTATTGCGAATGAGGACGAAATCTGCTCAGTTCAGGTGAGACTCATTGATTAGTACAGAAATAAAGCTTCACAAATGGCTTTTTCATTTACTTGAAGAATGGAGTATATGAATTTCTAAACATAACCACTATATAGATTAATGAAGAGCAAGTGTCCGGCTACACACACACACACACACACACACACACACACACACACACATATATATATATATATATATATATATATATATATATATATATATATATATATATATATCCCGATCACGGTGAGCGGCATTATCAGAAGGGTAGGGGGGAGAGAGGAAAGTCAAATTCTGGTACCCCAGTGAGAAAGGGTATCCCGGGCGGTATACTCGGAAACAAGAACTGCCGTGTCGTAGTTAGGAAAGGGAGAGGGAGAGGGAACGGTTGAATATGCATATATGCATAACAAAATATTTAGCCGGTATTTTTGACGGGTCGCGTACACTAGCGTTTGGTAAATATCATTCCGTTAATATATTCCAAAATCAGGACGATAGCAAAGAGCGGAATGTGGTAGCCTATTGGAAGCGTCCCTGCTTGGCGGTCGCCGGACTGGGATTCGAGTCCGCCCAAAACTCCATAGTTTTTTATATTGTATGCAACCCCACTATCCTTGCGAGCTAAGGATGTAGGTTTTTGGGAGCCTATGGATATATGTGCTGAATGTTGAGACATCAGCAGCCATCGCCTGCCTCTCCCCGGTCGTAGCTTGGGTGGAGAGGGTGCGGGAGCTCTGATCATTTATGTGATCGGTCTCTAGGGCAATGCCATTGTCCCTTGCCTCCGCCATTCATAAGCGACCTTTAAACCTCTAAAGTGGTAGGGGACTCTGAAGATATAAGGATAAGATTTACTCTTTGGTCAATGTAGGTCATGAACTCCTTTCCGTGTAGAAACGAACTTCAGGGAAGTGGAATGATTATGTATTCATCTGGTTTTAGGGTAAAAAACATCTAGTCAATGTGATAAAGTACCTCAAAATCCCCTCAATAACAAAGGCCTCTGAAAAAATCGGAAATAACATACGGATTTTTATCATTAATCATTACTTGCTAAGCTACAACCCTAGTTGGGAATCCAAGCTGCTATAAGCCCAAGGGTTCCAACAGGGAAAATAGCCCAGTAAGGTAAGGAAATAGGGAAACAAATAGAATAGTATGCCTGAGATACGAATGCAAGTTTAAGGAAATAACTACGCATGTAAAAGTAAAATTCTAACAGGTTATAAAGTAACGGATGCCACTTTATACTGTCTCCTGAATATCTAAAAAAACAAGAACACATTTCCAATTGAAACAGGATAGTAATGGAAACACAGGATAACTGTTGCTGTAAAAGATTGACTGACTATACAAAGGTTTGTAATTATGAACTAATTCTTATGAGCTGGTCATGATATTGCCAACTGTTGCTGGCAATATACCTTTACAAATATAAACAGTTAATCACTTGGACAACACCGATAACGGCCAGTATATAACTCGCTCGCGCGCACACACATACGCTCTCTCTCTCTCTCTCTCTCTCTCTCTCTCTCTCTCTCTCTCTCTCTCTCGAGCATATATACATTATATATATATATACACACACACACACACACACACACACACACATATATATATATATATATATATATATATATATATGTGTGTGTGTGTGTGTGTGTGTCCACGTATATTTTTTATAATGAAAGGTGTCAGGATTATACTAATATACACACATACATACACACATATATGAACACACACACACACATATATATATATGTGTGTGTGTGTGTATATATACATAAGAATAAGATTTTCCTCATCATTTTCTCTTTCCCAAGTATCCTTATCAATAATTGTGTTTAGAAACCATGTAATTCTGTCTAAACAATA
>NC_090759.1:7930706-7938206 GCF_036898095.1 Palaemon carinicauda | reverse complement strand
CCATAGTCGTAAAACGGAGATACACTGTGGTAGCTAAGATGGATATAAATCGGGGCTACAAAGACGTAGATACATCGTGGTCATATAATGGAGATACAACGTAGTCGTTACGAAGAGATACATAATGGTTGCCAAGAGAGAGATAAATTATGGTCGTAAGACGGAGATACAAGGTGGTTTCCAAAATTGAGATACATCGTGGTTGCCAAGACGATAGTGTGGTCGTAAGACGGATATACTTCGTGGTTACCAAGACGGTGATACATTGTGATCATAAAACGGTGACACATTATAGCGGTAAGACAGAGATACATCGTGGTTGCCAAGTCGGAGATACATTGTGGTCGTAAGACAGACATTCATCATGGTCGCTAAACAGAGATACATTATAGCGGTAAGACAGATACATCGTGGTTGCCAAGTCGGAGATACAGTGTGGTCGTAAGACGGATTTCATCGTGGTCGCAAAACAGAGATATATTATAGCGGTAAGACAGTGATACATCGTGGTTGCCAGGTCGGAGATATGTTGTGGTCGTGAAATGGACATTCATCGTGGTCGCAAAACAGAGATACATTATAACGGTAAGAGAGAGATACATCGTGGTTGCCAAGTCGGGGATACGTTGTGGTCGTAAGACGGACATTCATCGTGGTCGCAAAACAGAGATACATTATAACGGTAAGGCAGAGATACATCGAGGTTGCCAAGTCGGAGATACGTTGTGGTCGTAAGACGGACATTCATCGTGGTCGCAAAACATAGATACATTATAACGGTAAGACAGAGATGCATCGTGGTTGCCAAGTCGGGGATACGTTGTGGTCGTAAGACGGACATTCATCGTGGTCGCAAAACAGAGATACATTATAACGGTAAGACAGAGATGCATCGTGGTTGCCAAGTCGGGGATACGTTGTGGTCGTAAGACGGACATTCATCGTGGTCGCAAAACAGAGATACATTATAACGGTAAGACAGAGATACATCGTGGTTGCCAAGTCGGAGATACATTGTGGTCGTAAGACGGGCATTCATTGTGGTCGCAAAACAGAGATACATTATAACGGTAAGGCAGAGATACATCGAGGTTGCCAAGTCGGAGATACGTTGTGGTCGTAAGACGGACATTCATCGTGGTCGCAAAACAGAGATACATTATAACGGTAAGACAGAGATACATCGTGGTTGCCAAGTCGGAGATACATTGTGGTCGTAAGACGGGCATTCATCGTGGTCGCAAAACAGAGATACATTATAACGGTAAGACAGAGATACATCGTGGTTGCCAAGTCGGAGATACGTTGTGGTCGTAAGACGGGCATTCATCGTGGTCGCAAAACAGAGATACATTATAACGGTAAGACAGAGATACATCGTGGTTGCCAAGTCGGGGATACGTTGTGGTCGTAAGACGGACACTCATCGTGGTCGCAAAACAGAGATACATTATAACGGTAAGACAGAGATACATCGTGGTTGCCAAGTCGGAGATACATTGTGGTCGTAAGACGGGCATTCATTGTGGTCGCAAAACAGAGATACATTATAACGGTAAGGCAGAGATACATCGAGGTTGCCAAGTCGGAGATACGTTGTGGTCGTAAGACGGACATTCATCGTGGTCGCAAAACAGGTACATCGTGGTTGCAGGATGGAGATACATCGTGGTGGTAATACGGAGATGCTTAAGAGGCCTCAACATGGACACAGATCGAAATAAATAGAGGGTGCAAAACATATACAATTATAGGTCACAAGATGGAGATTCTTAGAGACTACAGCATTGGAGATAGAGACAGAGAGTTAAGGGTCGCAAGACGGACGAAAGAGTTAAATGCTTCCGGATTGGACGGTTCGACTGTCCGAAAGTATAGCTTTAATTCGTTGCCGTCTATTGATGCAACGGGGTAACTTCAACAACAGTGATGTGTTTTTTTATTTAGATATTGGAAAAAGAATAGATTCTCCCTCGCCAAGCCTCTGTTTTTTCCGTCATCGGCATTTTCTCAATTGTCTCTCTCTCTCTCTCTCTCTCTCTCTCTCTCTCTCTCTCTCTCTCTCTCTCTCTCTTCGATGGTGAACAGTAAAATTCAGCCTCTCTTACTCTCTTATAAAAGAACATCAATCCAACTCCCTCGTCAGAATGAAACAGTTCTTCAGGTAATTCTCAGGAAATTCTCAAGTAATCTTATTCCGGTCGCCGTAGAATATACTGTAGATAACATGTTCGCTTAAAGTTAAAAAAACCCAAATGCACACATTAAAAGTCCTGAATTGACCAACGCAATGGAATACGGACTGAGTCTGTATCACCTGTTGTTGGTCGGAGCTGTCAGCAAGAGAGAGAGAGAGAGAGAGAGAGAGAGAGAGAGAGAGAGAGAGAGAGAGAGACCTTTATGAGGTATTCATCCTTTCGCCGTGGGATAATATTCATCAAATGATTCTCTCTCTCTCTCTCTCTCTCTCTCTCTCTCTCTCTCTCTCTCTCTCTCTCTCTCTCTCTCAGAAGCTTAAAAGGGATGGTGGAAAAAGAGAGTTTTATTGGAAAGTTCTCTCCAAACGATAGGCGACGCCTCCTCATTAATTACACTTTATTGAGTATAAAACCGATACGCGTGAAGAGAGAGAGAGAGAGAGAGAGAGAGAGAGAGAGAGAGAGAGAGAGAGAGAGAGAGAGAGAGAGAGAGAGTTCTTTTAATGTTGATGTTGAAAGGAAGATGAAATACTAACCTCCTTTCCCGTACTTGAGATATTAATTGCCTCTCATTTACTCTCCCACGTCTCAATTATAATGAAAGCAACACAATGAAGAAGAAGAAGAAGAAGAAGAGGAAGAAGAAGAAGAAGAAGAAGAAAATCTTTACATTAAATAGAAGCCAAACATTATTTTGTAAATTTTTCCGGTAGTCTTTAATGAAAATATATTAAATTAGTTTCCCAATTAATATTTGCCCATCACGAGTAATAAATATAAGCTTAATATCTTAAATAAAACAAGGTCATTTGTCCCACCATTCTGAAATAGTGTACAATGATAAATGTATATCAAACAGCACTTTAGATTTTCTGCTCCTGAATAATAATAATCAGATGTGAAAAGTAAAGAAAAGTATCATTTGAGGCTTCTAGAGCTACTAAACATAAAATACTTTCTACTGCGATGTATTTTTAGTGCTGAATCATTATGACGTATATTTTAGATTTAGCAATAGTAGGTAGTATGTTGGCCAGGGCACCAAGCACCCGTTGAGATACTACTGCTAGAGAGTTATGGAGTCTTTTGACTGGCCAGACAGTACTACATTGGATCCTTCTCTCTGGTTACGGTTCTTTCCCTTTGCCTACACATACACCGAATAGTCTGGCCTATTCTTTTCAGATTCTCCTCTATCCTCATACACCTGACAACACTGAGATTACCAAACAATTCTTCTTCACCCAAGAGGTTAACTACTGCACTGCAATTGTTTAGTGACTATTTTCTTCTTGGTAAGCGTAGGAGAGAGTCTTTAGCTATGGTAAGCAGCTCTTCTAGGAGAAGGGCACTCCAAAATCAAACTATTGTTCTCTAGTCTTAGATAGTACCATAGCCACTGTACCATGGTCTTCCACTGTCTTGGGTTAGAGTTCTCTTGCTTGAGGGTACACTTGGGCACACTATTCTATCTAATTTCTCTTCCTCTTGTTTTGTTAAAGTATTTATAGTTTATACAGGAAATATTTATTATAATGTTACTGTTTTTAAAATATTTAATTTTTCCTTTTCCTTTCCTTACTGAGCTATTTTCCTTGTTGGGGCCCCTGGGCTTATAGCATCTTGCTTTTCCAACTAGGGTTGTAGTTTGGCAATTAATAATAATAATAATAATAATAATAATAATAATAATAATAATAATAATAATAATAATAATAAAAAACAGTGCTAACAAACATACTTCATACTATTTATCCCATACATATGAATCCTGCTGAGTTAATTTCAAAATCAATTAAACAGAATATACAGGACGCTGAAAATGCAAAATGCGATCTCATCAACTTCATTATACTAAATTCATATCTTCAGTCTGATAAACTTCAACCCAATAATGCTATAACTTGAGTCTGATAAACTTCAACCCAATAATGCTATAACTTGAGTCTGATAAACTTCAACCTAATGCCATAACTTCATTCTGATAAACTTCAACCTAATGCCATAACTGCATTCTGATAAACTTCATCATAATAATGACATAGCTTGAGTCTGATAAACTTTAGTATATTAGTTTCAAAAGTATAATTTGATAAGCTTGAGTTTAATAATGTCGTAAATCCCATTTGATAAACTGCAGTATAATAACGTCATAAATGCAATTAGATAATGTTAGACTGACAGTGTTATAATTGCAATCTGATTATTTCAGTCTAGTAATGTCATAACTGTAGTATGATAAAATTCCTTCCAATAATGTCATAACTGTACTTTGATACCACCAGTCTGTTAACGTTACAACTTAATTCTAATAATTTCAGTTTAGTAATGTCTTAACTGTAGTTTGATAAACTTCAGTAAAATTATGTCTACCTGCTGTCTAATAAATACTTCTAACAATGACATAACTTCAGTAAAATCAAAGTCCGTCTAATAATGCCATAACTGATAAACTTCCGTCTAATAACGTTAAGACTGCAGTCTGATAAATTTCAGTCTCATAATGCCAAAACTAAAGTCTGATAAACTGGGATCTAGCAAACCTTTAATCAAAATCTGATAAACTTCAGTTGAATAAAACCATAACAACAAGCTGATGAGCATGAAAAGAATAAATTATAACCGGTAAGTCCTTACCTCTGATAGATAACCTGAGTACCTTTACATGCAATCTGATATACCAAATTTACACATTGCAAGCTTATAATCCCATTAATACAGTCTTGTTGAACAAAAACCAAATCCAACCGGATTAGAATTTCTGTCATTGTTAATGGAATAGAATTGAGCCAGTGCCTGGACTAAGAGGAGGGGTAAAGCAATGCCAGGGTTACGGAGATGTATGAAGAAAGAAATTAGAGGGGTAGATCCACCTGTACTTCTGACCCACGTTGAAAGAATAAAACGTAAGGAACATGGAAAGATTGGGCAGCAAGCAGCTGCTCTGCCAGCAACAAAAATAGATATAATCAATTAAGAAAAGTTATTTTTACTTTTTCGCCTCATTTATTGATGATGATTATGATTTAGGGAAATCGGGCTATGTAATAAACTGGAGGCCTTCAGCAACGAGGGGTAACTGCATTATATCCCCAGGAGTTGCACTATGAAGTAATGGTAAAGAAATTGGACTGCTAAGTGGAAGAAAGGAAGCTGGAACGGCTATTCTTTTAATTCAATCAGGCCTGAGCTTCTGCATCCTACAAGAATAGATAACTCGGAGTCTTCAGCTTTTGATTCATCATTATTATTATCATTACTAGCTAAGCTAAAACCCTAGTTGGAAAAGCAGGAGGCTAAAGTCCAAAGTCTCCAACGGGGAAAAATGGCCCAGTGAGAAAAGAAAATAAGGACACAGATAGAATAGCGTGCTTGAGTGTACCCTCAAGATAGAGAACTCTATCCCAAGACAGTGGAAGACATGGTACAGAGGCTATGGCACTGACTAAGACTAGAGAACAATGGTTTGAATTTGGAGTGTCCTTCTCCTAGAAGAGCTGCTTACCATAGCTAAAGAGTCTCTTCTATTGTTACCAGGTGGAAAGTAGCCACTGAACAATTACAGTACAGTAGTTAACTCCTTGAATGTTTGTCAATAATGCTGGAATAAAAAATATTCGTGAGATTGCCGGTCCAGATAGTAAACAATTCTCCCTGAGACTTATATTGTGGTTCCCCAACCATCCTCTAAGCAGGGCGCTTAACTGCACGGGAGATTTCGGCTTTGGACGGACAACCCGTCCTCCATAATGAAGACATATTAATGGGTAACACACACTGGCTCTTAAAATTAACATGGCTAATGCGCTGTGATAGCAGCCAAATTGCTTTTTTTCCTAGGAAAACCAAAACTTTATTCCTTCTTTTTTTTTTTTTTTTTTTTTTTTTTTTTAAATATCTAATTCAGGATATTAAATGAGAGGAGAAAATACTATTTCATTCCACTTTCCAATTTTTTTAAAGCATTTAATTTAGGACATTAAATAATGAGAGAAAAAGAGGGATTTCATTATATCATAATTTTCATTTTATATTCTTGGTAAAATAATGAATTAGAAAATGAAATTAAATGAGATATCTAAAATTCTTCACTTTTTAAACGGAAAATGTTTCAAGTTTCCTACTTCATATTTTGAAAATAATAATGAATTCAGGATTAAACATAAAAGGAAACACACACACACACACACACACACACACATACATATATATATATATATATATATATATATATATATATATATACACATACATATATGCTTATTTTTTAAAACATTCGCTACACAACTGATCACCCAATCAGTAAAGATAATCAGCGTTGGGTCAAGTCAATCATAGGACAAGTGGACACCAAAGGATAAACATTAAGAACTTTCCGCTAATAAATATTAAAAGTCGGGGAAAGGTGTTCGGTGGGAAAAATAACCCATCAAGTCTTCTCGGACGAGTAGGCAACTCCAACCAAGACCTTCTCCACCTAATGTTCAAATAACAACAGTTGGATATCTATCAGGTATATGATTCACTGCTTGGGATCAACATACATTGATGTAAATTTATGGAAAAAGGGATTACATAACCCAAAGCTGTGGCTGGTGAGGTTATTCAGTGACCAAAAGGGAAAACCCTGCAGTTCACTATGAAGTAAAAGTTGCAAGAGGTTGGACTGCATCAAGGAAAAAAGGAAGCAGGAACGGAAATAAAGTAAAGGGAAAAGGCACTCTGAAAAAAAAAAAAAACCCTTAAATGATGCCTGCAGAGCACCGAAGGAGTTGCGCTAAGAGCACAACCAACTACAGAACATTTATCCAATAGGATTTCATGAAACGATCCCAAATGCATATCTGGCTTACACTTGAATCGAATCTTCAACAAATCGTTGGTGAAAGAAGTGTTTTCATAACCAGACTATAATGAACTTCCAGTTTCTTAGGTTTAAAGGTCGATCATGAATGGTCTAGGCAAGCGACAGTGACAATACCCTTGAGACTAACTATGTATACATAAGATCAGCGCCCCAAGCCTACCCTCTCCATCCAGAATAGGACCATGGAGGGCCAGGCAATGGCTGCTGAAGCCTTAGTAGGTAATGGAGGGCCAGGCAATGGCTGCTTATGACATAGCAGGTAGACTTATAGTCTCCCTCGACCCACCATCCTTAGCTCTCAAGGATGGTGAGGTTGCAGACACTACAGGAAACTATCGAGCTTAAGTGAATCTCGAACCCCCGTCCAGCAGATCGCCAAGCAGGAACATTTCCAATCGGATAACATATCGCAAATACGAAACTACGAGACTTATT
>NC_090759.1:7915706-7918206 GCF_036898095.1 Palaemon carinicauda | reverse complement strand
ACATAACCTCCCAAGTTCCAAACTCACCTGTTTATTTTTACATAAGTCTGTTATGCATGATTAATACCCAAGCTCTGAGAAATTATACAACTCCCTGACAGCAATACATAAAAACACTGAATATCTAAAGGTCTCTCACATACATTCAAAACAAAACTAGGTAATTATTTTACTTGAACTATTCAAAACAACCTTACTTTGATTATTAGTCAGGGATTACGAGAGAGCTTTGCAAGAAAAACTGGTGTTCGAAATAATACAGATTACGAGAGAGCTTTGTAAGAAATACTGGTGTTCGAAATAATACAGACTTTACAGAAATAAATATATTCTATAAAAGTTTACAACATCTAATACAGAAAATTGTTATCAAAATGAATCACTAGAAATATTAAATCTTAACAAAACTCTAGACTAAGACAAGATAAAGATGCTTATGAAAATTATAAAATTGCTTGTTTCACTGGAAATTAATTTATAAAAAATATTTAATCTTGATAATTAATGACAATAGTTAACCTTTAACATACTAATGCTTAAACTCTTAATAAAATTTACATAAAAGTTACTGATATGGTTACGGGTTTTAGCTCACACGAGGGTTTTGAATAGATAGCAATATGAACACACTTCACTGTTTTAACATAAATCTCACAGGGTCAATTGCAAAAATTTATACTAAACCCGTACTTACAGTAATGCAATACTCATGTAATATCATTCAATGGAGTTGTCAATATTTGAACACACTACACACGATATACAGTATGTTGGAGAAAAACTTATTAACTTTCGAGAGGACACACACTCGAGGCACTTGAGAGGAGAGGGCGGACGAACTTGGCTCTTACAAAGGGACAGGCTGGATTTCTTCTGCTGCTTACGATTTCCTAGGGGCACATATATATTGACTTAAAAAATTCTGGATGATTCTGGTAGATTATTCTCTTAGCTTGGGGGCAAGGCCTAGCGGCGCCAAAGTTGCCAACAATCAAGTAGCAGATGAATATCAATGCCCAAGCGAGGTTACTTTTTCTTAGCTAACTCCATCCAACTACCCCTCAAAAGAAAAAAAAGAAAATAAGATAAAACTAACTGTGGGGTTTTCAAGAACATTCTAACCACATGGAAAATATAAAAATTGCGTAATCTCTTGCAATACCTCTTAAAAACATAAAAATTACGTAAGCCCTGGTTTTCAAACCTTGTATGTTTCGTACAGCACACTTAGTCAGATACATAAGACTTTGTAACAAATTGCGTGAAATAAAAAGTTAATTCTTAAAAATAACATAAATTTACATACACTGACTTGAATGAAAAATACAATGAAATGAATTACGAAAGTCTTTTGCAATTTACATACAATTACTTAAACCTACAAGAGAGGAGCTCACCTTACAAGCTGGCTATACACCTCTTAATACACATGAATAAAATACATACTTTACACAAGATCAGCTTCGCAAGAATATATATATATATATATATATATATATATATATATATATATATATATATATATATATATATATGTATCTATATATCTATATATTTATACATATATATATTGCGTTGGTCTAAAATTTCCTTACCAATTATCTTACAACATGTTTCATTTAGGGCCAAGATATCCAGACTATATTTCATAAATTAAGTATCTACTTGCCGTAACTTCCTAATTTGATTCAGGTTCTAACATTCCATTTACCAATTTTCTATTTTTCTTTAGGATTTATAAACCGGGAGATTCTTAGCATCCCGCTCCGCCCGAGACTGGGGCCCATTCTGTCATCTTCTTTTTCCATTGACTGACTAAATCCATAGAGGATTCATTGGCTGGATTCATCAAAGGATAGCCAGTTCCCTGTGATGCATAGTGCCTATCTAACTAAAGCAAGTGACCCCTTCTGATCCATACCACAGTAATTCCAGTAAGATCAACTACCAGGCATCAGGAGTAAGAGCCAAAGAGACAATTTGCCTATACCCTTAAACCCAATCTGTCACCCTGCTGCCAGTGGCTTCATTGAGATTTAGTGTGGGGGGGGGGGGGGGAGGGGGGGCATTTCCTCCACACACACAAAGTTCTCGTTACTCCACCAGGTTGCTCATCCGCTTATACGAGTATAACAGTTGGCAAACATGGATTGCTAAGATATACCGCCTTACCAAGAGGAGAGTAGCCACTGAACAAATGCAGTGCAGTAGTTAACCCCTTGAGCTAAGAATGTTTGGTAATTTGTGTTGTCAGGTATATAAAGACAAAGGAGCATGTGGAAAGAATTAGAGTTTCATATAGGCACTCCAGAAAGAATAAGCCAGACTATTCGATGTATGTGTAGGCAAATAAAATATGGGCCGTAACCTGAGAGAGGGATATAATGTAGTATGTCTGGCCAGTCAAAGGATCCAATAACTCTCTAATAGCAACAGTATCTAAATGGATGGCTGCTGCCCTGACCAACCTACTAAATATGATCAGCGCCCAAGTCCCCTC
>NC_090759.1:7908206-7910706 GCF_036898095.1 Palaemon carinicauda | reverse complement strand
AAAGCTCAAAATAGAGACGACTGGCAAAATCTAACCGAGAGAGGAGATAATGAAGGGTAAAAGAGACTCAATAGTTCTGGAAAGCAGCTTTTTTAGGAGAAGGACGCTCCAAAAATAAACCATTGTTCTCTAGTCGTGGGTAGTAGCATAGCCTGTGTACCATGGTCTTCCACTGTCTTGGGGTAGAGTTCTCTTCACTATTTTGTCTTATTTCTCTTCCTTTTTTCAAGTGTTTATAGTTCCATATGAAAGATTTATTCTAATGTTGTTAGTTTTCCTAAAATATCCTATTTTAATTGTACATTACTTCTCTTTTAGTTTATTTACTTCCTTATTTCCTTTCCTCACTAGGCTATTTTCCCTGTTTGAGCCCTTGGGCTTATAGCATCCTGCTTTTCAACTGAGGTTGTAGTTCAGCAAGTAATAATAATAATATTGATAATAATAACAACAACAACAATAATAATAATAATAATAATAATAATAATAATAATAATAATAATAATAATAATAACAATAATAAAATGATGATAATAATAATAATAATAATAATAATAATAATAATAATAATAATAATAATATATGGGCAGCCTCTAGTGCAGTGTCCTGCTAACCAGTGTGCGGTATTTAAAGCCTTTACACATGTAAATTATTATTTTGACTAAACTTTCAAGTCTTGAAGATTTTATTTGTCACTGAATAAACTACACGAAATGGAAAGGTGATAGTTGGCATGGGAGAGAGCAGGACTTCAAGCATTCCATGAATAATTAAATGACTGAACTGGAGAGAGGGAATCCTACTTGACCTTCGAAGGAATCTTTTGAAGGAGTCAAGGAATTTTGCTGTAATTTCAGAGAACAATGTCAAGAAAATTAGAAAAATGTATTGGTAATAATAATAATGCTGATGATGATAATAATAATAATAATAATAATAATAATAATAATAATAATAATAATAATAATAATAATAATAATAATGGACTGTGCATCATATACAAAAATTACTACGGGTACAACGGAGACCCCCCCCCAAAAGAAAAAAATAATACTAAAGACGATAATGGTATTAGGTAACAATATTACTGAATATGAGAACATTAGTAATAATTCATCAACAATTAAATCTCTGTATGAGAACTGACATTTCCAAAACTAAGTAAGAAAGGAAACACAAGATGTTCAGATGTACGGATGTTTCGCGTCAGTTCATGATATTCTTTAATAGAAAATAGTTCATAGTAATATGGTATAAATATTCTCTATATTAATCTTCCTATCAATCGAGCAACACCAAACAATCCTGAATCATTCGTTTGCCTTGATGCGTAAAAAGATCTAATTTCTATTCTTCTTAATATCTACCGATATCTAACATACAACCCTTCTTTGCTTATAAATTTGACAATATTGTATGAACTATGTATTTCTAAATGGGGATACCTTAACGTGGTGATAGGGTTTGCATGTTCCCTTGATTAGCAAAGCTGTACTAGTCAGGACCATTCATACTAGGTTGGTTTGCCGTGAGCGATCAGACCAAAGTTCAACATCACTAATCAGCAATGGATAGTGTGGATATGAAATGGCCAAACTCCAAACATGTATAACATGTCTGAGGCCTCTGTCCTGCAGTAAACTAAAAACGGTTGCAATTGTTTATCTCTCTCTCTCTCTCTCTCTCTCTCTCTCTCTCTCTCTCTCTCTCTCTCTCTCTCTCTCTGAAAAAAAACGGCAATGGGGACTGTTCTACAAAATCTAGTAAACCATTTTGTACCAATAGATTACGTATTTCTTCATAACTCTAAGACCCATCGCATTTGGGTTAAGAGAGAGAGAGAGAGAGAGAGAGAGAGAGAGAGAGAGAGAGAGAGAGAGAGAGAGAGAGAGAGAGAGAGAGAGAGAGAGATAATAATAACAACAAATTATGATAAAATTATGATAAAATTATCAGTAAGATAATCACATCTAAATATATTATCTAAACCATTATACCAATAAAATAATTATTACCATCATCATATGCAACCAAACAGTCATTAGTAACACATAGTTTCTGTGCATCTGTAATGACATTTTGGGATTTAGAAAAAAAAAGAACTTGAGGAAAATAAAGAATGACATAACGAAAGATAAAGAGAGGAAAAAAAAAGTGACTATCATTATCGTCATATGCAAATAAAGTCATTAAGAATCCATAGGTTCTGTACACACGAAATGGCGTTTTAGGGTTTGCATGAAAAAGAATTTGAAAATATAAATAAAGAAAAAACAAAAGAAAAAAAGAAATTAGTAATTGAGGACCCCAGAAAAACGAACGAAAAAAAGAGGAGAAAAAAGGGTCTTCAAGACCCGGGATTCCTTTGAAGTCTTCCTCCTCGAGCCCGCATTGCTGTTGCTGCTGATGCAATGTGATACACACCATTTCAGCACGTGTTTCGCTCAAGAACGGTGTCGAGTGGCGTGTACTACGGCGGGATAAGGCAGCGAGGAGAGAG
>NC_090759.1:7900706-7903206 GCF_036898095.1 Palaemon carinicauda | reverse complement strand
AAAAAGTTGAAGAAGACTAGGGCTCCAGGCTGCCAGATTCCATGGAATACAGTTTTAATGGGGTCTCTAATTATGGGGCACGTAGACCCCAAAGTGGATATTGATCAAAATGGAAATAGCGACGTTAGCTTTCTCGATACAAATTACATAAGATTCGATCATTAAATATTCTGTTAGTTCATTGTACAATTTTTCTATACCGAACACGAGACACACACGGACACACACCATCTTTATCATATATATATATATATATATATATATATATATATATATATATATATATATATATATATATATATTGTGTGTACATGAGGCACAAAGAAAAAGGTATATTTTTATATAAACAACAATGATCCTTTGTCTCGTCTCTTCTATTTGACAATGATTAAACAATTTAAAAGTTATCCTACTCAAATTTGCGTTCTTAAAAAATTCTTATATTCCCTGTTCGTAGTAAAAAAAATATTACTATTTTTACATCTACTTATGACATTAAATGTGTTTTTGTAACTAAAGCAGTTGAATTTTGTGCATTCAACTACAAAAAGAAAAAAAAAAAGTTCCTAATGTGTAAAGACTAATTTAGAAGGCTTTGTGTCATGTGGCGTATTAACGACGCTAACAAAGTAAATGGGCAGAAACCTTAGGAGTGAACAACAGATTTAAAAGAAATAGCCTAGGCTGGCATAAGGCCATCTTTCAAAAAGAAAAGGTTTAATAGAAGATGTTGAGAAAATCCAGAGACTGTGAGAAGAAGAAGAAGAAGAAGAAGAAGAAGAAGAAGAAGAAGTGTGAAAGGCAGAGACGAAAATTGTCTCTTCACAGATCCATCAGGAAAGTTCTCTCAGCGTTCCGGATTAAAAGAATTCTTGGAAATTCTTGAATCCTGTCATAAGCCGCCCTTTGAGAACTCCACTTTTTGGAAAATGGGATTTCCTTCGAGAGGAAGGGGGAGGGGCGGTGACGGAGGCCCCTCCTGGCAGTTATAGCATTAGGACTACTGAGCTTCTTAAGAATGATTTCGCCTAGACTCATTTCCAAGTCATGAAGGACCGGGGCTGGATCGAATACATTTTCATGACGCCTTTAAATATTTATACAGAGACGTTCAGTTCATTTCTCTCAGAGAGTTTGACAGTGTCCGCGGCATAGGTGAAAGAAATAATGTGACAGCCGCCATCTTAAAATGAAGGGGAAATATCTTATGAACATTTCCAATTACTCAAACATAATAAGTTTTTTTTTTCTTTATTGTCGTATAGGATGGAGAAATAAACTAATTTAGATACAATACCAATAACAAATACAGTAATAATTGAAAATAAGTCGACATACTTACCTTAAGTTTATCTATTTTCTCTTTTTTTATTGCCTGATGAAATAAGTATAAATGCTACATAAGAAATAACAAATAAGAACCATTACACATCTTCCCTTTCACTAATGTTTTCATCATAGGGATTATGTTTATTCTATTGTAAAAATAAAATGAAAAATTTATAAGTTAATCCTATAGAATGAACAGAGATTATAAAATCATCTGTCTGGTATCTTTTTATTAGAATAAAATTCATGTATATAAGTTCACGAACACATTTATGGAGTAATATTTTTCTAGACTTTAGAGATTACCAGTGAAATATAAAGCGCTGGTTATATACTATGTGTTTATCACCAGGTAGTCTTATTATTATTATTATTATTATTATTATTATTATTATTATTATTATTATTATTATTATTATTACAAACTAAGCTATAACCCTAGTTAGAAAAGTAGGATGCCATAAGTCATATAAGAGCTCCAACAAAGAAAATAAACCAGTAATGGAAGGAAACAAGTAATCAAATAGAATAGTATGTCTGAGTGTACCCTCAAGCAAGAGAACACGAACCCAAGAGGTTGGAAGACCATGGTAAAAAGGCTATGGCACTACCAAAACCTAGAGAACCCTTACGAAGTGGAAAGTGGCCACTGAACAATCTTTGAGTTGCCAGGTGCATGAGGAAAGAGAAGAATATGTAAAGAAGAGGCCACACCCGGTGTAAGTGTAGGCAAAGGAAAAATGAGCAGTAACCAGGGTGGTATACAATGTAGTGTTATCTAGCCGTCAAATTACCCAATAACTCTTGAAAGGTAGTATCTCAACGGGTGCCTTAGCCAACCTACTCCCTACACAATAACACAAATAATACAATTCTGAAACTGATTGGAGAAGAAGAAAGAACACAATAATAACAATGAACACGACAATGAAGAGGAAAGAAAAAAAAGAGGACTGTATCACCAGAGGTTAGGGGAAATGCAACATATGAAATGTAAGATGACCGAAAAATTTAGAAAGTCAAATCATGCCCCATGTGTTCCTTACCTTACTTTCCCTAACTATGATAAACCTGAAACAAGTAGAGATTTCATCATGTGGTTCCCTTCCAAATTCAGCCAATCAAGTACCCAAGACACTTAACTTCATAGAATTACAATTAACAATAACAA
>NC_090759.1:7888206-7895706 GCF_036898095.1 Palaemon carinicauda | reverse complement strand
GTGTTAACTCAAGTTTTTGCAAAGAATGAAACAAAGCCACAAACAGTGAACGTAGTTAGCAGTCAAGTAGCGGGAATGACGTGTTATAATTGCAAACGTCAAGGTCACTTAAGCGCAGACTGCAGAACGAAATTCTGCTCGATTCACAACAGTGCAACACATTCATATAGCCAATGTTACTCGCGTAAGACACAACAGAATCCCAGAAATACACAGTCAATTCTACAGTCAGTTCCATATGGAAATAAAAAGAAAAATCCTCATTTTAACAATAAGAAGAAACAACCAAATGTCAATGCAGTTCAGAGTCCAAAACAAACAAACACTTCTTCGAATATCGCTGAGCCTGGGTCGTCAAACCAGACCTCGCAAGGTCAGACTAATTTTCAGAATGTGCAGAGCAAAGCAAATACCACATAGTTAACTCCGGAGGGGAAGAGAGTGATGTTGGGTCAAGGTCATTCGTGTCAACATCAATAGTATTGAATAATCAATTTAATGTTTTATCAGATAATTGTGAGACAATAGATTTTCCTATGAAACACACGGCCGAATTAAGTAAAACAGTGCATGCTCCCGTAGATTTGCAACGAATTCATACAATAATAAGCCAAAATGAGTTACGGCCAACCTTATATGCTTATATGCTGTAAATTTAGAACACAAATCCTTTACGTTATTTTTTGACTCTGGTAGTCCACGTAATATCATGGATTTGAAGACACATCATTTGTTGTTTTCGAACTTTCCGATTGAAAAATCCGGAATTAGACTTTCGGGTATAGGAAATAATGAATTAAATGTCATAGGCATAACTCATGTTCAGTTCAAAGTCGGTAAACGCACGTTTGCCGATACGTTTGTTGTTGTAAAAAACATTAATATGTATCCAGCTGTAATTATAGGATACCCATCTATGGGAAATCAAAACATTATTTTAGCCCCTGCTAAGCACGGCGTGTATATCAAAGGGAAATTCTATAAGTCTTCTAATACCTTAAAATCAGTTTTGGATAAAAAGGAGACGACAAATGTAACCGTAACGTACGTTAAAGAACCAATAACTTGTCTCACTAATAAAGAAATAATATACGCGACCCAGCAGAATTCTCGTTCACCCGTAATATCATCTTGCACGCAATCTATCGAACCAAACGTACCTTCGAATTTAATAGTGCAAATAAAGAAAACATTACCGGGATCTGAAATACTAATCCTTTCCGACACTTTGAAAACTAACGGATTGTCTGTCACACAAGCTATTTATACAGTAGGCTCACATCAACAATGTAATAGTGAAGTCTGTAATCATTTAAATAACACTTTAGTAATTCACAAAAATCAACATATCTTGGATGTAGAAGTTTATAAACATCGTATTCTTACCGTTGCTGAAATCAATCACTTTCAATCAGTTGCGGATGAATCCCTTTTGCGATCTATTAAAAATAAAATCAATAAAGACATTCAAGACGAAGAAATTCAGCAGAAAATTTTTGAACTTTTAACTAAATATCATGATGTTTTTTCCACTACGGATGGATCCTTAGGAAAAACAGATGTGATTGAGCATCAAATAAGGTTAAAGGACAAGCAGAAAATTATCTATGTACCCTCGTACAGACTCCCTATGAAATTCCAGAATGAAATAAATGATGAGTAGGTAAAATGCTAGAAGAAGGAGTCATTAGGAAATCAAACAGCCCTTATAATTTTCCTTTAATAGTTGTACCGAAAAAAGATCGAACATGGCGTATCTGCGTCAACTTTCGTCGTCTAAACGAGGAAACGATCCCTGATCGATTTCCAGTGCCATGTACTGACGATATTTTGTCTTTGTTAGGTCAGAATAAATATTTTACCAGTTTGGACTTACTTAAAGGTTTTCACCAGATATCATTAGAAGAAGATAGTATCCCATACACAGCCTTCAGCACAGCCAGGGGACATTATGAATTTTTAGGGATGCCTTTTGGTTTACGTTGTGCTCCTATAACATTTACAAGAATGATTAACATAGTGTTTGGAGACTTGTTAGGGGATATATTGCATGCCTATATGGATGATCTTGTAATCTTTTCCAACACCTTAGAAGAAAATCTACGTAAGTTAGAACTAGTACTACAGAGATTAAGACAACATAACTTAAGGGTAAAGATTAGTAAGTGTGAATTTTTCAAAACAGAATTAATATATTTGGGTTTCATGGTGTCAAGCCAAGGTCTTAAAGTAGTCCATGATAAGGTGTCGGCTCTACGTAATTTTCCCATACCTACTAATGTCAAGGGAATACAGCAATTTCTGGGTTGTAGTGGATATTACAGGCGTTTTATACGCAACTATTCAATAATAGCCGCTCCTTTAACTGATCTTACGAAGAAGGGCGTAGATTTCATATGGTCTGAGCAACATCAACAGGCGTTTAATACTTTGAAAGATGAACTGTGTAGTTCTCCTATCTTAAAATTTCCTGACTTCGGTAAGGAATTCTTCATTGCAACAGACGCCTAAGACTTAGGAGTAGGAGGGGTATTGCTTCAGCAATATGATAAACAATTTTTCCCGATAGCTTTCTAATCTCGAAAATTGAGAACTTCCGAAAGTAAGTATGCAGTAATAGACAAGGAAGGGCTAGCTATTGTTAATTCACTAGTGCATTTTAAGTTCATAATTTACGGTTATCCAGTTAAGGTTCTTACTGACCATAAACCACTAACAGAGTTCTTTAAAGGCTTCAACCACAGCCCTAAACGAACTCGGTGGCATTTGATCATTCAAGATTTTGGCGCAAGAATCGGGTATTTACCTGGGAAAGCAAATATCATTGCGGATGCATTATCACGCAACCCCGTGTCATCTTGTACGGAGCCTTTAGCTGAATTAATAGATATATCAACATCCATGCCTATTATTAAAAAGATATCTGAACAAGAAGATTTAGGCTGGAGCGCTGAATTGTTACAGACTGAGCAAAGAAAAGATCAGAAAATAGAAACAATTATAAATGCTTTGAAAGGCAATCATAAGGAAAAGGAATATATAAAGTATAAGCAGCAGAATTATATAATCAAAGATAATATTCTGTGTAGGACTGTGACAAGGAAAACCCGCAATACACCACATGTAACTAACGACCAGGTAGTAGTACCAATCTCACTTATTTCCACTGTCCTGAATTGGTTGCATTCAAATCCATTACATGGACACCCGGGGTTCTCATTAATGTCACAGAAAGCCAAATCATTGTTTTATTGGCATATGATGCTTACAGATATAAAAAGACACATAGCTAATTGTCGCACATGTCAGGAAAACAAAGGGCATACGAAAACACCTGTCAGCCTAGGAGCTTATCCTGTGCCCAATCAACCCTTTGAAAGAATACATTTAGATTTGTTAACAGGATTTTACGAGTCAGACAGAGGAAATAAGCACCTCTTAGTAATTATAGATGCTTTAACTCGATATACAGAACTAATAGCGCTTAAAACTAAAACTGCGATTGAATGCGCTAGGAAGTTTTACGAGTGTTACATTTGTAAACATGGAATTCCACACATGATAATCTCAGACTCGGGTGGTGAATTTAATAATCACTTTCTTACCTCATTGTGTGAATTCCTCAGCATAAAGAAAATAAATACCATGATATATCACCCAGAGTCGAATGGGCTAGTGGAAAGAGCAAATAGGAAGATATTAAATATATTAAGAGTAACACTAGGGGGATCAGACCCCAACTGGGATATTGCAATACCGGCGGCACTGAGTACTCTAAATCATTCATATCATATATCAATTAAAATGTCACCGCATGAAGCATTGTATGGTACCCCAGTTAGAACGCCTTTCCATGTATTAACGCCTACAACTAATCTATCAAATCCTTTAAAAGAATGTATAAATGCAAGTATAAGTCGATATGATATCCTTCGAAAAAATTTAGAAGAATCATAAATCATAATGAAAAGGAATCATGATAAAACAGCGAAACCAACTAAAACATATACCGTGGGTGATAACGTATATATTCAAATCAATGTACGAAAAGGGCTCAATTATAAACTAACACCTAAGTTTGAAGGCCCATTTAACATTTTGGAAACATTAACGGCCAATAGGTTTAGAGTTCAAAACGTATCCCAACCCACGGATGAGAGAATAGTACCATTGGCTCACATAAGAAATTAAAAAGAAAAGAGAGGGAAAGAAATGAGGGAAATTTTTTTTTTATTTTATTTGATTAAAAGTTTCTTTTTAATACAGGAGTAATTACATATATTTTCCTCGTTACAGGTTTCCAAGATGAATTTTTTGTTGTTGGGAGTGATATTGTTCGCTCAGACATTTTTCTCGTGTGGGATGAGCTCTAAAACTAAAAGTATAAATTTTAAATATGGCACTATAGTTGAAAGACAAGAAGACGTTTTTATTACATCAACTAACGTAGTTGTAGAAGTGAATATGCAAGCAATTTTTCTTCAAGAGAATGATGTCACTAGCTTAAGAACTGCCATTTCAAGGTTTTCTGCCTCATTGGATGAGTTGCATAGAAGACATTTTCATTTGACTACAGAGAGTTTGCTTGGATCAACATTAAAAGTTGCAGAGATGCTATCTGATGACTTGAAAAATAAGACTTACGAGACAGGATCTTTAGCTTATGACCTTTTGATGTGGACTGTAGGACACGAACATAAAGAAAGACGAAATCCGTTTATTTATGCTGCATTAAACATCTTTGGGTCTGTTGCAAGTTTAGGTTTAGGAATTTCCAATCGTCTTAAAATTAGTAATCAAAATAAGAAAATTGAGTTCTTGACTCATGAAGATGAATTGATTATGTCAGAACTAAGGAATCAGTTAGCTTCAATCAATAAAATTATGGATTTAGTAAATGAACATTCAAATAATATCATTCAGATTATGGAAGTACAGGATTTGTTGGCAACATTAACGTATTATGATTCAAAGATAGATCACATACATAACAGAATTGCACATTTCATTGAGAAATCCAAGGATTATGTAGAAGCTATCACGTTAGCAACTAAAGGTGTACTGTCGCCCCATTTGTTGCCTATAAATTACTTAAAGTTAATTCTGGAGAACGTAAGGGATAAACTAGGCTATGTTCCTTTGTTAGACGAACATAGATTAGAATTTTATTACAGCCTAATTACAGTAAACGTTGATAATAACAAGATTATGATTACAATTCCCTTTGATTCTTCTGATGCCTGGCAATCTTACAGGATATCACCATTTCCGACTTTCATGACGAATCACTCAAATCCAGTAATATCCAGTTTGACAGGACACGTATTGATTTCCCCAGACAAGGAAACATATACGGTCATTAAAGACTTAAATCAATTAACTCACTGTTCAGATGCAATGGATAGAAAAATATGTACAGCTGACTCATTTGAATTCCATAAAAACTTAATGGATTCATACGAGTTAGGTATAGTGCTAGATGGTGCTCTCTCCCATACAAGTGAAAATTGTCTGGATACGCTTTATCCCTTTGACAATAATGAGTTCAATTGCAGACTGAACAATGGCTCGTGGATACGATACGACAAGGACGGCTTCAATGTATCATGCCCTGACGGATCCACGTCCTTCACCCACATCTTCGTCGCAGCAGATGGATGTATCGGGACTTCCCCTAATTCCATGGTGACTGGTGTACGGACACTCATCAGAGAACTAGCCTACTTCGCGAACTTCACGTGGACCTCTACAATGCCAGCACTCCCTCTCCCGTATAACAGACAGGTTGCAAAGCGGTTGATGAAGCTTACCGAAAGGGACCACCTGTCACCGACTTATAAGGAAATCCTTCACCCCATACTACTAGCAGGTCTGGTTTTCACTGTGGTGATATTTATCGCCGTGAACATCCTTGTTTGGCGTAGGTTACGGCACAGCAGGCAGCTACAACGAAATGTTTCGCCTTGTCCAGACAATACTCCTTATTTAATTCAGTTTAAAGCCGTTTGAAGTGGCCACCTCATTCGCTAAAGGAGTAAATTGTTGGAAATAGAGTTTGTAAGAAAAGCTGTTAGTACGCTAGTAATATGTAATTAAAGAAATTATCTACATTGCATTGTTAAAAATACATTTAAAACAACATTTAAAATAATATAAATCATTTTTTCTCTCGGCATCTAATAAAAATATATAATCCGGAATGTTAAAAAGAAAAGAGAAAAAAAAAATATATATAACAGAATCTATGGGCATCTAATAAAATATATCAGCCCTATATAGAAATATATATATATATATATATATATATATATATATATATATATATATATATATATATATATATATATATATATATATATATATGTACGAAACCGTGGTACGTGTATGTACCAGGAATTCGTGTTTGAGCACTAAAAAATTGAATTTTTACCAAGGTAACAAATATTTTTATTAGTTACCGTATTATGTTAATCTATGTTTCTGACAAAGGTAACAATTATTCTTTAACAAGTTACCGAATCATATGTAAGTCAGTAGTTTTTTTTTGGTACCATATAATCATTTGCTAGCAATGTAATATATATGTGATCTTTATTTTATCATGCATTTTTTTTTCTTTGCTTTGGTAATATCTTTTTCATATGCATTATTGTCATTATTTTTTAATGTGCCTATTTGGACATTCGTCCTCGTTTGATTATGGCTAAAGTTAAACAAAGAATAATACATATGTCCAGTCACACCTAGTAAACATGTTTTGGCTTGTTGTTAAATTTTTTGAAAAAATTGAGATAGCTGGCCGAGCTTATGTAATAGTTAATATTACATGTTTAAAACACATGACGTAATATGTCATTTTGGATGAAGATGCTAGCCGTGGGACTTGCTGTAGTCATTCAAATCATAAACAGGACGCACAATGCAGCCTCAACAATGTAACATTTTTCTTAAACGTCAACACCCATGCATCAGCGTGTGAAAGTTTGTGACGTCACCGGATGCAGGTGTCTTCCGAGATTGTGACAAAACTGCTATATAAACTAAGCATACGATATCTGTGATATCGATAATTTAGTCAGTTCATATCTATACTTCACCAGAGTTGGTCATCTGACCAACCCAGCTCCCTCCAGTGATGGAGATGTTTAACTCTGTTGTTTTTAACAAATAAATACTTTTAAGCTAATAAGATGTACTTCGTTATCCAGCTATACACATCTTAAACAACACATACTCAATGTGTGCTTATAAAAGTAGCACACTAATATATATATATATATATATATATATATATATATATATATATATATATATACACACACACACACATATATATATATATATATATATATATATATATATATATGAAATGGCATTTTGAGTGATCTTTTGGGCATGAATTGGTCACAATGGTATAGTAGTGTTGATCCTGTTGTTTTTTTGAATGAGAAACTAGGTGCATTCCTTCTCGTGTGATAAGGTACCGAGGGAAGGACCAAC
>NC_090759.1:7868206-7880706 GCF_036898095.1 Palaemon carinicauda | reverse complement strand
GTGGTTCTTCTGCATCTGAGCATCACGTTTTCCTGTGTTTTCTACGCATATACATACATATATATATATATATACATATATATATATATATATATATATATATATATATATATATATATATATCACTATGACTAGCGAATTACGTAAATTACCAGGCTCCAAAACTCACCTGCCTCATATTAAACAATTTGATACACAATAGAGAACCTCCGAGCTCTGAGAATAATAAGCTACTCCCAGACAATAATATGTATGAGCACTGAATATCTAAAAGGTCTCTTTACTTTGCACTCAAAACAAAACTAGTTAATTACTTTACTTTTAACGGAAACGATTCTTAGATCAACCTCTTACTTCAGTTCTTAGTCAGGGTATACAGGCAAAGATCTAGAATAAATATTTGTTATCGAAATAATACACACTTTGCAAAAATAAATATATCCTTTAAAAATAACAAATTGAAAAAAAAAAAATAAAACCAAAAATAAATCACTTGAAATATTAAATCTGAACTAAACCTTAGACTAAGACAAAATGGTACTTCATAAAAATTATACAATCACTTGCTTCGCTAGAAATTAATATTTGAAAATGTTTAATTTCGACAATTAATGAATAAATGACACTTTAACACTAATAGAAAATAAATCAGAATTACACTTACATATACTTAACTGTTACTCCCACGTCCTTAGGGCTCACACAAGGTTACAGAATGGTTAGGCAAAAGTAAATACACTTTACTGTTTAACCTAATTACACAGTGCCAGTTACAAATAAACTTTATATTATAAATTTACTTATTATTCTCACTTCACTTCACTCAAAATCAAAATTACCCAAGGTTTTAACAAACACTATACATTATTCATGTTTGAGAGAAAACACTATTCTCGTTGAGAGGAAACACTATGCACGTTGGAGAGGAAACACTAGGATGTAGTGGCTGGATGGAGTGTCACATGTAGAAAAATTGAAGTGAAAATAAAAATAATAATGGGACATAGGGCGGCAGTTGCTGACCTATGACCTCATCTTCCTGATCCATGGGTAGTTTGGGAAGTAGTTCGAGCTGCTTTCCTCATTGTTTAGTATTTGCTGACATAAGCACACGTGTACTGAATCTGTTTCCATTTCAACAGGTACACCGGGAGAGGGGATGCAGAGTGAGAACTAGTCTAGTTCGGTTGCATCACCTGCCACTGCTACCCTGAGGCGAGACAAGCCCTGAGACGTCCCCCAGCAATGTATGGGAAATAAGAATAGCGGGGAAGCACAGAGTAGCCCAGTCGAATACCAGTAAAGTTTGAGTCCCAGTAGTAAGTGGGCAACCCTCAATAGGCCCAACTGCCATGGTAAGTCTACCTCAACCATGGCGGGCGTTGATACGCCACGAGACGTCTAATATCTATTCTTTTTAGTCGCAATAATCTTAATCATATAACTGTCTCACAGAGTGTCCGCTCTCCCCGCGTATTTCTGCTATTTTTAAATTAATTACCACTGTATTGAACTGATCAAACAATGTGAAAGTTAGTAAAAAAATTTTATTTCCTCTGTTATGTAGTTGCCGAGATTTAAAGTTCTACTTCACTCGCTTTGAAGAAGATTTATGCTAATTTTTTTGTGTGAAAATTAACTTAGACAAAAATTCCTCTTACGATGTAAAAATTATCTAATTCATCGCCTCTCCCCATTTATAATTTAATTACCCAAGCCATGTGTCAAGAGGCTGACAGAAGCACAAATCTTGTGGGATGTTAGGCTGGATCTCTCTGTCTCCTATGCATTACTAGGTCCTTATATGTAACTTAATTCACTCCAGAATCTTCCAGCTTGGCTTTCTGGAAGCGTGGGAGCCAGGTCTAGCGGGTACTATCGGTGTTTGACGAGGCAGCTCGCTCAGATAACTACTCCCACCTCCTCCATTAACATTAAAAAAAAATGATTTTTAGTCTAGAACATAACTGCGTTTTCCAACCACGTGGAAACATGACGCAATCCCTAACTTGAATCATCCAGCATACCTCATGTATGTTATACATACTTTTTAACAAGCTTACATAAGACTTCGTAACAAAACAACGTGAAACAGAAATTTGATTCTTTAAAATGACGTAAACTTACATATATGAAACTGAATGAAAATACAACTAAATGAATGATGAAAGTTTTATGTAATTTACATACATTTACTTGATCCTATGTGGATGAAACTCACATTACAAATGGCTATAAATCTCTTAACTACACAAATAAAATACGTGAATGAAATAATCTACTCTTATGTAGACCAGCTTCATAAGAATATATATATATATATATATATATATATATATATATATGTATATATATTCATATATATATGTAAATGTATATGTATGTATACATATATATACATATATATGTATATATATATATATATATATATATACATATATATATATATATATATATATATATATATATATATATATATATATATATATATATATATATATATATATATATATCTTACGAAGCTGGTCTCTCTCTCTCTCTCTCTCTCTCTCTCTCTCTCTTTATATATATATATATATATATATATATATATATATATATATATATATATAAAACTAGCAAATTACGTAAATTCCCGAGCTCCAAAACTCACCTGCTTTATATTACATAATCTGATACTCAAGAGAAAACCTCCGAGCTCTGAGAATAATACGTAACTCCCAGACAGTGATATATATGAATACTGAATATCTAAAGGTCTCGTTACATTACACTCAAATCAAACCTGAGCGATTGCTTTACCTTTAACGGGAACTATTCTAAAACAAACCTCTTATTTCAATTCTTAGTCAAGGGATACGAGCAAGTAGTGAAATAGTTGTTGGTGATCAAAATATTACACACTTTACAAAAATATAATTATTCTAATAAAATAACAATTAAAAAAAATTATACCAAAAATAAATCACTCAAGACAAAATTGACACTTTAAGAATTATACAATCACTCTTTTCACTAGAAATCAATTTATGAAAATATGTAATTTTGACAATTAATGAAAATATGTAATTTTGACAATTAATGAAAAAAGTTGACACTTTAACACTAAAGTAAATAAACAATGATTACACTTCCATATACATAACTGTTACTTTTATGCCCTGAGGGCTCACATAAGGTTACCGAACAGTTAAGCAAAACTAAATACGCTTCACTATTTAACTAAATCTCACAGGGCCAGTCACAAAAACTAATTAATTTTCCCAATATAAGTGTATTCACATATACACAGCACTTCTTAAAATCTAACCAACAGAAATTCCAATGTTTGAATAAACAAAATTCACAGTTGAGAGAAAACACTATGTTGGAGAGGAAATTCGTAGTGGCTGGATAGATGGTGGCAAGAAGACTGTCTGATGTTGGCTCTTTCTAAAGGTCATGCTGGATTTCTGTTTCATATATATTACTAGGCCCTTATATTTATCATCTTAATTCATTATAGAAAGTTCTAGTTGATAATTTTCGTAGTGTGGGGGCATGGTCCAAACGGCCTCTCCCGACATCAGGTTGCCAACTTGGCAATTTGAAAAAGGGGTTCATTCGTCGCCCAACGAGGCAACAATCTCGGGTAACTACATCAACCTCCTCTCAAAACATTAAAAATAAAGAGAAT
Source organism: Palaemon carinicauda (assembly GCF_036898095.1). Taxonomy (NCBI): domain Eukaryota; kingdom Metazoa; phylum Arthropoda; class Malacostraca; order Decapoda; family Palaemonidae; genus Palaemon; species Palaemon carinicauda. Next base: position 7,877,030 of record NC_090759.1, on the reverse strand, counting down.
AATCTTTAGTCTAGAACCTTCATGAATATCCAAACCACGGCGAAACACAATGCAATCCCTAGTGGCTGTCACTCAGCATACCATTTAACAATAATAAGTTTACATAAGACTTCATAATAAAACTACGAGAAATAAAAATTCAATTCTATAAAATAACGTAAATTTACATGGACGGAACTGAATGAAAATACAGCTAAATGAATGACCACAGTCTTATGTAATTTACATACATTTACCTAATCTTACGTGAGTGGTACTCACCTCACGAGCTGCCTACATATCTTAAGTACGCAAATGAAAATGTGAATAAAAATAATCTACTTATGTTAGACCAGCTTTGTAAGGATATATATATATATATATATATATATATATATATATATATAATTTATTATCCTCATCAGCCGTTGATAGTTCACTGCAGGACAAGGTCTCAGACATGTCGTTTCATATATACACATACACACATATATGTATATAAATATATATATATATATATATATATATATATATATATGTATATATACATACGTACATATATATGTATATATACATATATACATACATATGTATATATATATATATATATATATATATATATATATATATATATATATATATTTATATTATCATCACCAGCCGTTGATAATTCCCTGCAGGACAAGGGCCTAGGAATGTCCTTTCATATATATACATGAATATATATATACATACATACACACACACACACATATATATATATATATATATATATATATATATATACATATATATATATATATATATATATATATATATATATATATATATATATATAAGCACACACACACACACACACACACATATATATATATATATATATATATATGTATATATATATATATATATATATATATATATATATATATATATATATATATATATATATATATATATATATATGAAGTGTGGGAGGGATCTTATCACTGCAATTTGATATTCGATGCAAAAACACATACGAAAATATATAGAGAAACCAAAATTACATTTTCAATTCCGACCTATAATTATGATAATTGGTACCACGAATGATGTCAAAACTAGATAACTGTGTAATTACAGTAAAAACTATATTTCAGTTTAATCTATAATCATATAAATGTAGAATCATCATTTTCCATTGTAGAATTTATTGGAAAAACTAATTAATAAATGCAACTTTAGTTGGGTTCATTATGAAAAAAAGATGAAGGCCTTCATTTTACAATACGATATATATATACATATATACATATATATGTATATATATAAATGTATATATATATATATATATATGTATATATATGATATATATATATGTATATATATATATATATATATATATATATATATATATATATATATACATATATATTTAGACTTACATACACATATATATGTATATATACATATATATATATAAATATATATATATATATATATATATATATATATATATATATATATATATATACATATATGTGTGTGTGTATGTCTAAATATATGTATATATATATATATATATATATATATATATATATATATATCATATATATACATATATATGTATAAATGTATGTATATCGTATCGCAGAATGAAGGCCTTCATCTTTTTTCATATATATATATATATATATATATATATATATACATACTGTATATATATATGTGTGTATATACAGTACATATATATATATATATATATATATATATATATATATATGTATATATATATCTACAGTATATATATATATATATATATATATATATATATATATATATGTATATATATATTTATATATATATATATATATATATATATATATGTGTGTGTGTGTGTGTGCGTGTATGTGTGTGTGTATGTGCGTGTATAGCCAGACTCCTACTCTTTATTAGATAAGGGATATATCTCTATCTCCCTATCTAATTATATATATATATATATATATATATATATATATATATATATACATATATATATATATATATATAGATAGATATATGTATATATATGTTGTATATAGATATACATATATATCTGTATATATACAGTATATATATATATATATATATATATATATACATATATGTATATATATACATATATATATATATATATATATATATATATATATATATACAGATATATATGTATATCTATATAAAACATATATATATGTATATATATATGCATATATATATACATATTTATACACACACACACACACACACACATATATATATATATATATATATATATATATATATATATATATACTGTATATATATACCGTATATATACAGATATATATGTATATTTATATACAACATATATATATATATATATAAATATATATATATATATATATATATATATATATATACATATATATGTGCTGTAAGTTCTTGTATAATCAAAGGATGCTCGATATTATATGGAATCTTCCTTTAAAAGTCAGATGGCCTTAGGGAATAATAATAATAATAATAATAATAATAATAATAATGATAATAATAATAACATATTATGATGTGAAGAAAGCCTCTGGAGAGACAATAGACAACAACCAATCTAAGATACTGCGAAGAGCCCATGAGAAGGGGGATTGAGAGTGACGCCATTCATGGAACATTGGTTAAAATATTTAAATTATTTCTTATGAAGTGAACTGAAGTTTCCCAAATAAGGAGAATGAAATATGGTAGAGACTACATATTACAATGAGTATCAGGTTGTAGTAAAGGGTGCGCTGTTGGATAATAATGAGTCAACTACGAAAAAAAAAAAAAAAAAAAAAAAAAAAAAAAAAAAAAAACAGACACATGTGTTTTTCTTAAAGTTTAAATTCATTTCTAATGTGTTCGTTTGCAAAGAACATTATAGACGATAGACATTCTTGGATTTCATTTTAAATTAAATTTTCAAATTTTCTCTTATTACCCATGTACATACAAACACGCTCACGCTTGATCTTATGTAATAGACTTATGTATCATAGACGTTTTCTTCCACAATGGGGTCTGTTGCTTCAATTTTTATTTCCATAATTTTTCTCTTTTTTTCTTATTGCAAACCTCCTATTCTCTCTAACTAGTATTCCAATCTTTCTCAGTCATCTTGAATATGTACCTTTCAAGAGGAATGAGAAGGACTGGAATACTGGATAAAAGAATAAGAGTGTTAAAATAAAAAAGTGAATTATGAAAATGGAAAAAAAATTCGCAACAGACTTCTTGGAAGAAAATTAATATGATATATAAGTCTATTACATTAAATCGAGATTGTATTTATTTGTGTGTGTACGGGTAATAAACTGGAATTTAATAAGCTACATTAGAAATAAATCATAGTAATTTTAACGTCTCATATTCTTTGGAAACGAACACAGAATAAAAATCAACCATAGACTTGCAATGAAATCAATAAGGCTGAAATGTCAGAAGATAATTCAAAAACAGTTTAGGACATCACTCTCCACTTTAAGGTGATGGGAGAAGGGATACCTTCTCAAACTTGTAGCTTCCTTATTTGCTTCTTTATACACTGCTTGAGTTTCCGCAAGTTTTCAAGTATTTAAAACATTTGTTTCTAATATACAATGTAATGAACATTGAGTTTCAATATATGAATAAATCACTTTAATCATCGCGATCGCAAACTGGTATTAGACAGTACGTCCTTAGAGCGACTTAACATATCTTGATCAGATATTTAAATAAGAAGAAATTCAATAGTTTAAACTTGCAGCGAATGTTTTTTATGGTAAACAGGCTAACATAAGTCTCTTTTTATAGTTTATATATGAAAAAGAGTTCTATTGCCTGTGGGTGCACTCGGGAACACTATCTTATTTCTCACGTTGTTATGAAGATTTTACAGTATATACAGTATATTTTAATGTTGCTGTTCTTAAAATATTTTATTTCAATTATTCATTACTTCTCTTGTAGTTTATTCATTTCCTTATTTCCTTTCCTCACATGTCCATTTTTCCCTGTTAAAGTCCTTGGGCTTATAGCATCCTGTTTTTCCAACTAGGGTTGTAGCTTAGGTAATAATAATAATAATAATAAAAATAATAATAATAATAATAATACATACATACATACATATTTCTCCTTAGAAAATCCATCCAACTCAATCAAAGTCTTGGAAAAAACTTACGAACTCGAGAGAAACAAGTAACTCTCGGCATCGACGTTTAAAATGAATATAAGCAAAAACCTTTTAAACAAGTCAATTGGTCCCCAGGATGAAGTGAGAAGGCCTCCTTCATCTCTCGTCGACTCAAAAGAACACAGCTTAGGACTTCTCCATTCGAGTAACTGCCATTAGCTGAGAGAACCGTTGGAAAGTTTAATTCGTACTTTTCCCTTTTTTTGTTTTCTATTGACATGGAAAGTGGATGTGGGGCCATTTGTTTGTTTGTTTGTTTATTCATTCATTTGGAGTTGATTCCCGATTTGCTCGGACTGCTTCCACCATGATGAAGTTGGGATTCTTACGCAAAATTATTTACTCAACAATAATTATATTTTAGATGAAGTCTCAAAATTAGTCTTCAAAGCCTTCACATATTATATTAATTATCATTATTATTATTATCATTATTATTATTATTATCATTATTGTTATTATTATTATTATTATCATTATTATTATTATTATTATCATTATTATTATTATTATTATTATTATTATTATTATTATTATCTTAGCTATAACCCTAGTTGGAAAAGCAGGGTGCTATAAACCCAAGGGCTCCAACAGGGAAAAATAGCCCAGCGAGGAAAGGAAACAAGGAAATAAATAAACTGCAAGAGAAGTAATGAAAAGTAACATTATATAAGTATACAAGGGTTGTGGTGGCCGATGTGGTAACGTCCCTGACTGGTGAACGCCAGACTGGGGTTCGAGTTCCACTCGAGCTCGTTAGTTTCTTTGGTAGCTGCAACCTCGCCATCCATGTTAGCTAAGGATGGGGGTTTTGAGGGAGTCTTTAAGTCTATCGGCTGAGTCATCAGCAGCCATTGCCTGGCCCTCCTTTGTCCTAGCTTGGGTGGAGAGGGGGCTTATGCGCTGATCTTATGTATATATGGTTAGTCTCTAGGGCACTATCCTGCTCTATAGGGCAATGTTCCTGTCCCTTGCTTCTGTCATTCATGAGCGGCCTTTAAACCTTTAAAGTGTGATTCTAACCAATATCAATCTCAACCAGTGCAAAGAGTAGGACTAAGCCTCATCCTACAGTCATATCAATATATAATGGAAAATTCATCGATTGCTGGTCATTATTATTATTATTATTATTATTATTATTATTATTATTACTTGCTAAGCTATAACCCTAGTTGGAAAAGCTGGATGCTATAAGTTCAGGGGGCCCAACAGGGAAAATAGCCCAGTGAGGAAAGGAAATAAAGAAAAATAAAATATTTTAAGAACATTAACAACAGTGAGATAAATATTTCCTATATAAAGTATAAAATCTTTAACAAACCAAGAGGAAGAGAAATTAGATAGAATAGAGAGCCCGGGTGTACCCTCAAGCAAGAGAACTCTAGCCCAAGACAGTGGGAGACTATGGTACAGACGCTATGATACTACCGAAGACTAGAGAGCAATAGTTTGATTTTGGAGTGTCCTTCTCCTAGAAGAGTTGCTTATCATAGCTAAAACGTTTCTTCTACCATTACCAAGAAGAAAGTAGCCAATGAACATTGACAGTGCAGTAGTTAACCTCTTGGGTGAAGAAATATTGTTTGGTAATCACAGTGTTGTCAGGTGTATGAGGACAGAGGAGAATCTGTAAAGGATGGGTCCGTAACCAGAAAGAAGGATAAAATGTACAGTAGTACTGTCTGGCCAGTCAAAGTACCCCTTAACTCTCTGGCGGTAGTATCTCAACGGGTGGCTGGTGCCCTGACCAACCTACTACTTACTATTAAAAGGAGGAAATTAACCAGCTCAATGAGTGAAGTTCGAGCTTGTATAAATAAATTTGTGAATAAAAATACTAAAAACCAAAAAAAAAAAAAAAAAAAAAAAAATTGCAGAACATATAGATGATGAAAAAATAAATTACGGGGTAAAATCTCTGATAACTATAAATCTAAATCTTATGTATAAAACCTGTTTCTTAAAAAAAGTTAATATCTTGAAAACAGATACAGTATTGCCAGTCAGATAAAAAGTCAATTTAAAGCCCGTCCACATTGTTAAGTGAAAATGTGATATTTTTTTCCTTTTATTACTAGTGTTTAGGCTTAGATCTAAACCCCCAGGAGTTGCTAATAAAAGGGGAAATTCCGCAATTTTATTTAACCAATTATTCTATATAATATAAATTATGACACGATGAGACCTCTGAAAATACATAAGTTACAAGCAATCTTATGTCATTATAGGAAATATAACAGTTTGGATTCCTGTAATTTAGCTTGAGAGCTCACTTTCTCATTTTCCAAGAAATTTCCAGCTAAAAACATAACGCTAGGTTTCAACCAATTCATATATAAACATATTTCAGAAATTTATATTCTAATGCTCCTCTGACTTTACTACTATTTTTATCTATAAGAATATCCCTGAATATGATTTGTATTGAAATAAGCAAAGGTTAATATATTATTACTTTTGATAAGTACCTTCTCTCAGGAGAAAATACAAGCGAACTAATAAAAGTGAAAACAAGTCATAAATGAAACCCAACTCTTCTTACTCATCTGTATTGAAGACAGTCATCGAAAGACTCTTAGCTAGTGATCATGCAGAGAAGCTGCAGATACCGGTGAAAGAGCTTTAAATAGTTTAGAAGAGGAGAAATTGAAGTAAGAGTAAAGTCAATGATGTAAATGGACTAAATGCCGATAAATGAATGAATCATATGAGTGTAATATCACAAATAAGAGTATATATATATATATATATATATATATATATATATATATATATATATATATATATATACACACACATTAGGAAGAAACTAAGTTTCCTATAAGCCTTGTATTGAACTTTTCAGGAAACGTTATCACTTACAGCCAAGAAGTCGGAAAATGACTGCTGCAGGTTGACAGAATTCCTCAATTCTCAAATATTTAAATATTCCAAAAGTTGCTCATGAATGGCAATTGCAAGGGACAATATCAATGTCCAAGCAGGACAAAACTATGAGACTGACCATATATATAAATATGATCAGCACCCAAGGCTCCTCTCCATCAAGCTAGGTCCAAGGAGGGCCAGGGAATGGTTGCTGATGATTCAGCAGGTTAGGAATAATTGGCTCCCATAAACCCGTCATCCCTACCTAACAGGGATGGTGAGGTCGCAGGTACTACAAGAAACTATCGAGCCTGAGCGGGATTCGAACTATGCCAGGTCACTATCTCTCACTCACAAGAACTACTATCAAACAAGACTGTATAATAATTATGCAAATTATTAATGATTAGATTGAATTTCTATAAGCTAACACAATAATCAAAATAATAATAATACGTATTACTTTCATCAATATTATGAATCACTAATATCAGCATGAGGAAAAGTAGGGGAGCAAATCCACATTAATATTTCTTTAAAATATTATTAAGTGACTGGAGATTTCACATATTAATCAGCAACACAGAAAATATTACAACTTACATTGAAAAACGTCACAGCAACAACTGCATTAATTTGAATAATTCTAAGATCCTTTTAACAATGAGTATCCGAAAAAATATTGAAGACTTTGCAATAAACATCACTCATTCACTGGATGGAAATAGTACTTTTACTATAGAACATACACTTAATATAGAGATATTTTATGAAGAATTTTGATAAAGCTAATATATACTGATGACATTTCTCTTGGGATCTCCGATGTTGCGATAACCTCTCCTCCTCCCGATCAGGTAACACGGTTGCATACAGCAATCCATGTTACAAACGCCCAAGATGTCAGTTTGCAGAGCGAGCGAGATACAGAACTATACCAATTAGGCGGCGTTCCAGGCGGTTGGCTGGTTTCTCTTCGGAAAAAATAAACACAAACAATTTGCCTTTTGACATCGAAATTCTAAACACTGTTTCAACTCTTAGGTTTTTGAAAAAGAGAATTGAGCAGGTTATCGAATGGCCTCTTTGTATTTTAATTCTTAATGCATATACATAAATATTCTCGAATGCTTTCCTTTTATTTTAAATCTTATTACATATTACAGACATATTCTCAAATGCTCTCTTTGTACTTTAATTCCTAAGACATATTACAGAAATGCTTTCTTTGTATCTTAATTCTTAATACATTTAACAGAAATATTAATATACAGATTTGCTCTCCTATCATTATTATGATTATCATCATTATTGTCAATACTATTATCATCATTATCAAGCAGCAAATGGGAATTTTACGGAATCCTTGATTTGCTTAAATATAATTTGTCAGTTATAAAAACCATTCAGGCAAATCTATAGCGTTCTTTAATCATGATCATAATAATCATTATTATGGAAAAAGTTGTTAACTTTCTTATCTCATAGAAATAAACGTATATGTGTAAAACGCAAGTAATGACAAGAAAAACTCATACAAAATCACAAAACAAAATAAAGAAAAACACCAAAAACTATTAAGGAAAAAAAAAAAAAAACCGTAAAACTGAATCATTCATTATATTCACGAATAAAAGAACCAAATAATGGATTGCATGGTTCAGAGTTCATACTCTGAGCATGCTGAGTGAAAGGGAAAAATTGCCTCTGGTTACAAGGGGCCTCTGTAATGATAAGTAATTACAAGCCTCTCTCTCT
>NC_090759.1:7838206-7850706 GCF_036898095.1 Palaemon carinicauda | reverse complement strand
TTACTTCACCATCTACTTTGCTTTATCTATCTATCTATCTATTTATCTATCTATCATATCCACTAATTCGAATACTAACAAGGTAAATATCACCTATTCTTTCAAACCCATAATTATGACTTTTTTTAGGTATCTATCTATCTGTCAAACTAATTAATTTGAATAATAAAAGTGTAAATATCCCTGAATCTTTCAATTCCACATTTACGACTTTTTATCTATCTATCTATCTATCTATCTATCATAGTCTTTACTTCGAACACTAAGTGTGTAAATATCACCAGTTCTCTCAAGCCCATATATACAACTTTGTTACGTATCTATCTATCTATCATACTCATCAATTCGAATACTAACAAGGTAAATATAACCTACTCTATCAAGCCCATAATTGCAACTATTTTTTTATCCATGTATCTTCACAGCTGTTAGTTATCTGTCTTTTTCTTTAATTTATTAATTCGAATACTAACAGTATAAATATCACTTATCTGTTCACACCCACATTTACACCCTTTCATACCCTCCTTTTACCGAACTATTATCACTGTTTTAACAACCAGATAGAGGCAATTATGTTAAGGAGAAAATTAGCAGAAGAGAAGCTAAAGCCTTTTCGCATTTTTCGACAGCTCTAGCATTGCTCATGCTTTTCCACGATCAGTTTTTGAAAGTCTCACTTCATCGACTGTGAAATTAAGCGACTTTTCATTTAGCCCCGAGGGGACTTCCAATCAAGGTATTGTCAACTTGTTTTGCAATAGGAGCAAAAAGCCTACAAACTTTATTCCCTTTTTTACATTTCTATATATATTTTCTTTCAGAGCGTGAAGGCAATTAGGACGTCTTTTGTGCCTGATTAAGTCAACTGATGATCTTTCGAACAAGTTTCTCATTCATGGCAGTTTAATTCCAAAAAAAGAAAGTTTCCTGAAAATTAATGACGACCAAAAAAATCCTGTTCTATTTGTAGGTTTTTCGATCGCAGAAAGAATGAATTGTAGGGATACTATATATAAACTGTTATCAAAAGAGCTCGTCAAAGTAGTAGTAAAAGTATTGAATAGTGAAAAAAAAATAATCTAAAAAAAAAAAAAAAACTATTAGTCAGAGATTTGTTTTCGGCAGGAAAAGAAGAAATCCAACCAGTTAGAAAAACGAACTTCTATACAATTTTTTTCCAACAACAGAACAGGAATGAACGGAAGAAAAATTTATATTTAGAATAGGGAATTGCATCAAAACACATTCTTAACATCAAGAAAAGTAAAAGATCCAAAGAAAAAAATCTAAAATAGCGACTTATAGAAAAACCCTTTTTTAACATTATAAGAAAAAGTCGCAAAGAAAAAAATATTGAATAGGACTTGCATCAAACCAATTTCAACATTAGAAAATGAAAATGTCACAAAGAAAAATATAGAAGATATCTTATATCAAAATATATTTTAACATCAGAAAAGATGGCACACAGAAAAAATAAATCAAATAGAGACATCAAAAAATTTTCAATATCAGAAAAAAGAAAGTCCCAAAAGAAAACTAAATCTACAATAGGGGACCTCCACTAAAACGCATTTTCTACATTAGAAAAAAGAAATTACTAAAGAAAACTAAATCAAGAATAGAGCCTTACAATAAAACACATTTATAACTCCTATAAAAGAAAAAGTTCTAAAGAAATTTAAATCTTGAATAGTGACTTACATAAAAAAGAAAAAAGGTATTATCATCAGAGAAGACATACCCAAAGAAAAATCTGGAATAAGGACTTATATCAAAACACATTTTCAATAGTATAAAAAGACTTAAAGAAAAATAAATCTAGAAGTGAGATTTACATAAAAACACATTTCAACACCCGAAAAAAGAAAAATCGCCAAATAAGAAAAATGAACCTCAAGTAAAGACAACATATTGCAACCTCTTCTATTGTGCAGTAATGTCAGCAGGAATAGAAGGCCGACATCCTCCACCACGGACGTAGCCATCTATCAAGAGGAGGAGGGCGTATCCTTCCCAGCATATCCATTCCGGCATAATGGACAAGGGCGGAGAGACCTTCCCGTGGCAAGCAGATTCCATCGGCAACCAACAGGCAATAAATGTCTGCCAGAGCCCCGCCCGGGGAGTAGGAAGCGCCCTTCGCTTGCACACCGATCTTCAGGGCTGTCTTCCACACAAGCTCTAATGCCTGCATAATTACTTGGTGTCGATGGCAATGAATACAATACTTTCTCGAGTACTTTGCTTTTGGGTACGGTATATGTATTAGTAATTTTGCATGTGGTTTTTGAATCTTGAATAGGATTAGCTTCGTTGCTTCAATTTTTTTTTTTTTTGATGGTTTTCCTTTTTTTTTCAGGCCAATTCCATTAAGGTAAAGTGCCCCTTCTGTTCATATAATTTTTTCAGTAACAGAATGCGCCTTTTATACAGGCCAATTCCTTTATGATAAAGTGTCCTTTCTGCCTGTGCCAATTTATCTCTAATAAAATGCACACTCTATCCACGCCAATACCAATATGACAAAGTGTCCCTTCTCTTCAAGCCTTTTACTTGATGCTAAAGTGCCCCCTTAATCTACAGCAATTCCCCATTGGTAAATGACCCTTTATCCAGGATAAATCCTATATGATAAAGTCAACCTTCTTTCTCGGCTAATTCTTCTTTAATAGTGTGCTTCTTCTATCCATGGTAAATCCCTTTATAATGGAAGTACTTTGTTTATCACGACCGTCCATTGACCTACTTCAAATCCCGTCCCATAGAACGAACTGGTGATAGGGTCATGATCCTATTAATCCTCCAAGTCATGACCCGCCGGCAGAGTAACAGGCTTACTAGGATCGAGTTGTGGAATGATCTTCCTGAGGTAATTGAATCGATGGAACTCCAAAAGTTCAAACTTGCAGCAAAGGTTTTTATATTGAACAGGCTGACATAAGTCCATTTTTATAATCTAAATATGAAATACCTGTTTTAGTTTTGTTACTGTTCTAAAAATAGTTTATTTTAATTGTTCATTACTTCTCTTGTAGTTTGTTTATTTCATTATTTCCTTTCCTCACTGAGCTATTTTTTCCTTGTTGGAACCCTTGGGCCTATAGGATCCAGCTTTTGCAACTAGGGTTGTATCTTAGCTAATAATAATAATAATAATAATAATAATAATAATAATCATAATAATATTATTATTATTATTATTATTATTATTATTATAATGCAGAACTGTTGAGTGTTTCTTTCAGACTACCCATCGAAAGCCGGAGTCCGATGGGACTGGCTAGTACCCGAAAAGGAGCTGAGAAGAGGGCTAACGAAAGAAGAGATAGACTGTGTGCCAAATCCATCAGTCCATCCCTTTCATTCCGCTCACGTCACTTCTTTTCAGCTGATGTATCGACGCTGCTGGATGCCAAGAAAGTTTTCCTAATGCTTCGCTGGTCATCGATTTTTTTTAATAAATTCTTTTCTTCTCTTCGTTTGGTTTATTTCCGACTCGTCTTCAAAAAGTTTTTCAATATTGATGACTACGAACTCAAGAATATCTTCAAATCGAAGGAGGACAATGGAGAGGATATTATTCAGAAGAAGAGGAGGATGAAAAAGAAGAAAAAGAAGGAAAAGTAGAAAAGAAGATTTGAAGTTTGGGTATTTTTTTTTGCGCATTTTTCAAAGCAAAAACAAACATAAATCTTGCAATTTAAAGTTGGAGGATTTAAAGTTTGAGGATATTTCGAGTCTTCTAAAAATAATTGAAAAAATAATTCTTTTATCTCAATATTTCGAAATCTGTAGATTATATATATTCACTAAACGATAGTTGATGTTGCCATGCAAATACAAAATTCTGTATCTATCAAAACTGGAGCAGCAATTTGTTGTCATAATCATCCAGTCTATTTACATAATCAAGGACCAAATGTTCTTACATTAATAAAAACAACTTGTTCTGGATATAACTCACATTTCAATTGATAAAAAATCTCTCTCTCTCTCTCTCTCTCTCTTACTATAGCAGATATCAGATTCAATCAAAGAAAAAAAAATGGAGCTAAAACCCTACCTATCAGGTTCACTCAAAGAAGAAAATAAGAAGATTACTGAAAAAAAATCCACCTTAAAAGTTTACTCACCGGATTTAATGAACGAAAAAATACACCGAATTTTATGCCTTACAATGTATGGAAGAGAAACGGGAACACTCGAAAGCTCACCTTCCGGCCTTAATGAACCGAGAAATAAAACTTGACTTTTATTCTTCATAGGATTTATGAAACGATGAGAGAAAACTTGGCATCTCTTTGTGGAGGGACCCTTCCCTCCCATCCCCCTTTTTTTTAGAGATAGGCCCTTCCCTGCCCCCTTTTTATGTCGCATATGAAATGTAGGGGAAATAAAGTGAAACGAAGATAGTTGTTGTCTTAACCATAGGATGAAACGGAATTTAAACGATCCATCTTAGGGTTAAGGCTCCAGAGCTCCAAAGGAGAGGACTCCTGATGTTGGATCAGGAGGGGGATCTCTGAGGTCCAGCTCCGATGGAGGTGACCCCTGAGGCTCCAGATCAGAGAGAGGGGATTCCTGAGGCTCTAGATACCAAGGGGGGGGGGGGGGAAGGGTGATCCCTGGGGCTCCAGATCAGGAGTGGGATCCGTGAGGTTCCAAGTCAGATGGAGAAGACCCCTGAGTCCTCCCCGTCCCCTCCGCTTCTACCGTTGCCCTATTCATCGTCAGTCCCCCCAACAAGCGGGCCCCTAAATCCGAATTTTCTGGCTCTAACAAGATACTTTTCTTTCCCTAAGGTGAAAGTTTCGAGACATCGTAACGAGGCAATTTTCCATTTCAAATGTCCGTTCACTTCACTTCGGAACTTCCTTCCCTTCTTTTCTCCAGTATTCTCATTTTACATATTAAGTAGAAGTACGAAACTACAACAACCTCTCTCTCTCTCTCTGTCTCTCTCTCTCTCTCTGTCTCTCTCTCTCTCTCTCTCTCTCTCTCTCTCTCTCTCTCTCTCTCTCTGTATATATATATATATATATATATATATATATATATATATATATATATATATGCATTTGTATGTATATACATACATATATGTATATATATATGTATATATATATATATATATATATATATATATATATATATATAAATATATAGACATACATTTGTGAATATATATGTATATATATATATATATATATATATATATATATATATATATATATATAAATATATAGACATACATTTGTGAATATATATGTATATATATATATATATATGTATATATATATATATATATATATATATATATATATATATACTGTAGATAGATAGATAGTCATATTTCACATATCAAGTAGATGTACGAAAATACGACGTCCTATTTCATTCAATCATGTTTGATCATTCATTTCCCCCCCCTCTCTCTCTCTCTCTCTCTCTCTCTCTCTCTCTATATATATATATATATATATATATATATGTATATATACATATATATATATATATATATATATATATATATATATATATATATATATTTTTGGGCTCAAGCCATGGCGTCCTGATGGAAGGTTCCTTTTTGGTAGCTTTCTTGGGTAAATAACTGCTAGATATTCCCAGAGAATTTAACCACAGGTTATCACAGAATTCTAACTTCTGGAGCGAGTATCCTAAAGGTTTCCCTTTAAGACATCGTATATCAACAGGGGACGCATGTATTAACGCGCCACATAGCTATCTGCACCCCACATAGAGTTAACACTTTGATGTGTAGGGGCGGAGAATAGCTGGGGAGCCGTTCCACAGCTAATCTCGTCCGTGGCTACTTTTGGTACTCGAAACGTAAACAATCGGGCGCCATTGCTAAATGACGTCACGTCCGTCCTCATACTTCGCATAGTAACTTGCCTTACTAAGACGGATTTTCCCTGTGCTTACTTTATCGACTTGCATCTTAGCCATGTCTCTACCCTCGGCCTCGCCTTCTTCTGGAAAGTTGAGTACCAGGTTCCAGTATTGTTTAAATAAGCTCTGACAGTAAAGTAACTTTTACTTTTTGAGATATTTTATTTTTTTTAGCAGAGCTGTGCTGCTACCGGACACGCCATAAAATTGTCTTGCATGCCTTATTTAGCTAGCCTCAACAGCTTTTCCGGCCTTATTAACTAATCGATACTATTAGTTATTTAGTCTTCATAGCTAGGAACTTTATATATCGTGTTTTGACGCTCTTTTTATTGGTCATCGCCTGACCCCATACCAGATCGCTAGCCTAGCCCCTAGGCCAGAGTGCCTATCATCAGTGTTCATGCATGATATATTACAGTGATCCTAGGTTAAGTTATGAAGATAGTGGCATTATTTTATGATACTGTTAACTGTGATGCAAGTGTTTTCACCTTCAGGGACCATATAGGGGATAGGTTTGATAGTGTGCCTTTCTAACCTAACCTAAATGTAGGACCCCTATATGCTCCCTTCACCCCCTGCCTTAGGGCATTCCCTCTGTGTAGCCTTGATCCCCCTACCACGTAAGGGGATCAAGCTCATATCAGAGTACCTATCGCTTCTCTGTCCTCCCTAAGGGAATGATTCCCCCTTAGGGTTGCGTCCGAGAATGAGGAACGGCCTGCCCTTCCTCTATTGCTGAGGCTAGATTACCTGACCTTCCCTGCAATTGCGATACGTCTTCCAACCTTCCTGGTTCAGGGTGTAATATCCCTGCTCTAGGTTAGGCTTGGGGGGAGCTAGTTCTGTGCCTTGCTTGAAACGGTACCCATGCACCGTTCTCAGCCAGGCTGCCTACCTTAGGCTAGGGAGCGTCCTCCCTTCCTTGGTGGCCGTTTTGGTACAGAACCTCCCCTATGGAAGACCCTTCTTCTTCTCCCCTCCCCACCTATGTCTTGTATGGCCTAGCCTATACTTAGGTTAGCCTATACCCATCTGTCCCCTGTCCTACAACTCCTCCTTAGGGTGGAGTGATAGGGCTACCTTGAGTCCCTGTGTGCAGTCCGCTCTGGTACATATACCCTTCATAGTGTCCTATGGGGTTAGCCACTGGATGCGTTTTGTCCGCAGGGGTTCTCCCCCTCTTGGGTGTTCCCTAGCCCTCCCTTGGGCTACACTGGCTCCCGGCCGCCTGCGGCTCCCTGCCACTGGGTGATAGGGCTAGCCCCTATCATGGGTACACCCATTCAGGTGGGATGCCTTGGGGTTCGTGTCCGTACTCCTACATCCCTCCTTCTGTCTCTTTTACTATCCTGGTGCCGGTCCCTTGCCGCCTCTACTGTCGGCGATACCGACCTCCCCACTTGGTGACACCTTCCTTGCCCCCCGTGGCCGACAGCCCTCCGTGTGCCGGAGGGCTGCCGCCTCCCGTCGGCGTACAGCCGATGACCTACCCTCATACCTCCTACCTTCGGTCGTCCGTCCATCGGACCGGCCCCCGGCGTGCCGACATCCATTGCTGGCAGTCCGGTTCTGCTATAGCTCACCCTTATCCCTGTCACCAAGCCGGCAACCTTCGGCTGCCGGAGCCCCCGCCTCCCGCCGGCGTGCCGCCGTTGTACCGGCGGCCGCCATCCTGGCATTACTCTGGACTTCTCTATTTGTCTTCCCTAATACCAGAAACTCTGCTGGAGCGACCTCCGGCGTTCCGCCGGTCTGCCGGCGCATTCTGGAGGCGCCAAGAGACTTGCACCCCTTCTCCTAGCTATTAACACATGCTGATAGCCCTACCTTGCAACCAGATGGTTTGACTACATAAATAGATAGGTATTGTCTTACCGTTCTATTAGTAGCCGTGCTGTCTTCTTGCATATCACAATTTTCCAGCATGCTGTGTGTATCTTAGCACGGCTGGTTGCCGGAAACCGTTACCCTATGGGGTTTTCTACATCCCCAATTCAATGGTCTGAGTGGTCTCAGTCCAGTTTTATATCCTTGGCAATTCCTTCTAGAATTCCCTTTGCCTCCCTGGCAATCTATGAAGAATTCTACCCTGTGTCCTCGGTCACAAACAAATTGCCTATGGATAAGGTTACGGTAACCAGCCGGGCGGGTTACACGGAGTATGTGTCTATCTACTTCATTTCCCGCTCCACTCTCAAACATCACAATGTTTATATCACTTAAGATTAAAAATTAACCTTTTAATATTTAACTTTAGAATATAAGTCATTAATATGACTTCCCCATACTCATGTTCTCTTTCTCTCACAGGAGGAGTACGTGAAATGCGACCACGGCTTCTGTGGAGTGAAGCGCCCACACTTCTATGGGCACACGGCGTGTAGGACCCACGCCCCTTGCGCCAACAAGAAAGGCGATCTGAAGTTTTGGGACCCGCAGAACTGTACAGTCTGCAAGGACCGCCTGGTCGAGGCGTTCAATAATCCTCCCTCAGCGGAGGTTAGGGACGCTTCTCGAGAGAAGCTACGCAAGTGGGTGCGTGGCTTCCAAAAGAACGCCACCGGACCATACCTTGCCACCGAAGACTTGAGGGCCTTGCTTTTCCTGAAGGCATCCCCAGACTCTGTGGTCCCCAAGGATCAGATCCCCACCGTCCAGATAACGGTGGAACCTAATGTAGTCATGACCCAGTCCATGCACGAGTGCCGTTTGGATACCGACAACGCGGAACGTATGTCGGAAGTGTCGGAGAACACGGAGAGGAACCTCATGGGCGATGAATTGGACTATGAGGAAGACCAGGTGGAATACACTGAGTCGGAGCAGGAGGTCGCTCCACCTTCCACCCCCACACCGACTTCTACACTGACGGACGTATCACTCCCGTCTACCTCCGCTACCCCGGATCCCATCCCATCCAGCGCCCAGGAGATGTTCCGAATGCTCGAGGCTCTCATGGACAAGAAACTCCGTGAGACACACGAGTACATCAGGTCCAACATGGGAAGTTCAAAGCAGGCGAAAAGGATTTCGGTTAAGGTCCTCCCGGCATGCTCGGATGCCAACCCCTGGAGGTATGCCGAGCACATGCTAATTACAGCAGGCAGGATCTTCATCAGTGAGAAGATCGGCTCGATTGTACTGGAAGAAGTGGAATTCTTCCCGAACTTTGAGGCTTATCCGGACTGTTACGTCCGACTTCGATCCGAACCTGCCTCTAAAGAAGAGACTGAACCGAAGGAGGTGATTGTGTTCGATCTCCCGAAGGCCCAGGCTATGCTGGCCAATACAGTAAAAAGTAGGAGTTTTACCTGCTCAAAACTTCCGGCGCTTAGCAAGAAGCACCCTACCTACGTCGCACCAGACGATGCGACCCTCTCCTTCTAGGAAAAGGCCTTCACTGCAGTACATAAGGCAGTGGAAGAAGGAAAACCTTGCCCTGCACTGGAGGAGTACAGACCCTTCTCCCTGACTACTCCCCCCGATGTTCGACACTGGAAAGATGTCCAGCATACATTCGTGGTGGGAAAACTAGAACCTGACGTCGCTGGCCGTCAGTTTAACGAAGACCTCCCGAAACTTAATGACCATCTCCTTCGTCGGGAACATGACACGAAGGAAAGGCTCGCCGCATCCATGTCCCTCCAGGTACAGCTCGACGTCATGGCCGGTGACACTAGGGTCCCTGACTACTACATGGTTCTCGCCAAAACACATTTGGCGACCGTAGTAAAAGACCTGTACAACTTCACGAAGGCTCGTAGAGCCTGTCGTGAATTCGTGTTCTCCAGTGCCACAGTGAGACACGAACCCCGGAGGCTGATTTCCTCCAACATCTGGGGTAAGCACCTCTTTCCCTCCTCCCTTGTGAAAGAGATCACCGACAAGGCCGCCACGGAGAACAGGAACCTTCTCCACAAGTGGGGCATGTCGAAGAAAAGGAAATCCTCTTAGGACGACGGCCCTCAGCCTAAGAGGAAATCCTCCAAGACGAAACCCCAGCAACGTCAACAGAGACGGCAGTTTCCGGGATCCGCTACTCCCTAAATGGCAGCTCAGCCACAGCAGACCTTTCAGCTGGTCACCCAACCGGTCTTGTCACAGTCGCCGGTTTTCACCCCTGCTTTCGAGCAACAGTCAACTACCTTTCGTCCCAAAGGTAGAGGCTCGAACAGAGGTGCAGGCAGAGACGCATCTCGCCGTCCCTCCAGAGGCAGAGGAGGAAGGGGAGCTAGCGGACGAGGCAGTAAACCCTCGGGACACCAGAAGCAATGAAGTGCTTCCAGTGGGAGGAAGACTCCGCCAATTCCAGGATCGTTGGACCTTCGATCCCTGGGCACACAGCATCGTCAAGAAGGGTCTAGGCTGGAGTTGGACTCAACCACCCCCAACCTTCCAGCAGTTCTTCCAACAATCAACCCCCCTTCTGGAAGAATATGTCCTAGATCTCTTGAACAAGAAGGTGATAAGGAGGGTAAAGTCAACCAGGTTCCAAGGGAGACTGTTTTGCGTCCCCAAGAAGGACTCCGACAAACTCAGAGTCATTCTAGACTTATCCCCCCTCAACAAGTTCATAGCGAACAACAAGTTCAAGATGCTGACTCTCCAACAGATAAGGACCCTTCTGCCTCAAGGTTCCTACACGGTCTCCATAGACCTGGCGGATGCCTACTGGCACGTTCCAATGAACCACCACGTTTCCTCCTACCTAGGATTTCGACTCCAAAGGAAAAGCTACGCCTTCAGGGCCTTGCCCTTCGGCCTCAACGTGGCCTCTCGGATCTTCACAAAGCTGGCAGACGCCATCGTTCAACAGCTTCGCCTCCGCGGCGTCCAGGTGATGGCCTACCTCGACGACTGGCTGGTCTGGGCTCCATCGCCCGAAGATTGTCTAAGATCCTGCAACAAAGTTACCCAGTTCCTAGAACACCTGGGATTCAAGATAAACACAAAGAAATCTCGCCTCTCTCCAGCTCAGAAGTTCCAATGGTTAGGAATCCAGTGGAACCTTCAGTCACACCGCCTTTCCATCCCCCAGAAGAAAAGGAAGGAAATAGCAGGGTCTGTCAAGCGACTGCTGAAACCCAAACGGATCTCAAGACGTCAGCAGGAACGAGTTCTAGGCTCTCTACAGTTCGCCTCAGTGACAAACCCAGTACTACGTGCACAGCTAAAGGATGCCGCGGGAGTCTGGAGACGTTCCGCATCCATCGCTCGAAGAGACCTCAAGAGACGGCTCCCAAACAGACTTCGGTTACTCCTAAAGCCGTGGTCGGAAGCAAAGGCCCTGAAAAGGCCCATCCCTCTTCAACACCCACCTTCATCACTCAACATCCACACGGACGCTTCGCTGGAGGGTTGGGGAGGTCACTCCCACCAAAAACAGGCTCAAGGAACATGGTCTCCCCTATTCAAGACGTTTCACATCAACATCTTGGAGGCCATGGCGGTCCTTCTAACTCTGAAGAAACTCTCCCCGCCTCCCTCGATCCATATTCGTCTGACCCTGGACAACTCGGTGGTAGTTCGATGTCTCAATCGCCAAGGCTCAAGATCGCCCCAGATAAATCAGGTGCTTCTAACAATCTTCCGTCTGGCAGAGAAGAAGAAATGGCACCAGTCTGCAGTTCACCTACAAGGATTCCGCAACGTGACGGCGGACGCTCTATCTCGAACAAGCCCGATAGAGTCGGAATGGTCTCTAGACGCAAGATCCTTCTCCTTTATCTCTCACCAAGTCCCAGAACTTCAGATCGATCTCTTCGCAACGAGCGACAACAATCAACTTCCTCGATATGTGGCCCCATACGAGGACCCCAAGGCAGAAACAGTGGACGCCATGTCACTGGATTGGAACAGATGGTCCAGGATCTACCTGTTCCCTCCCACCAACCTTCTGCTAAAAGTCCTCTCCAAACTGAGAACCTTCAAAGGAACAGCGGCCCTAGTGGCTCCCAAGTGGCCCCGGAGCAACTGGTACCCCCTAGTCCTGGAGCTACAACCCACGCTGATCCCTCTCCCGGGCCCAGTTCTCTCCCAGCAAGTACAGAAGTCGACTGTCTTCGCTTCATCATCGAAAGTCAGGGACCTTCATCTCATGATTTTCTCTCCCTAGCCGTGAAGAAAAGGTTTAGGATCTCGAAGAAAAGTCTAGACTTCCTCGAGGAATACAAGACCGAATCCACACGACGGCAATACGAATCATCCTGGAGAAAATGGGTCTCATTCGTCAAGGCGAAAAATCCTACGGAAATCACCATCGATTTTTGCATGTCCTTCTTCATTCACCTTCATGGACAGGGCTTAGCAGCCAACACGATTTCTACTTGCAAATCGGCCTTGACTAGACCACTAATGTACGCCTTCCAGATTGATCTGTCCAGCGACATCTTCAATAAACTGCCGAAGGCATGCGCTCGTCTACGCCCAGCACCCCCACCAAAACCTATCTCCTGGTCCCTGGACAAGGTGCTCCATTTTGCCTCCAATTTGGACAACGATTCGTGCCCTCTCAAGGATCTGACTCAAAAGGTTATATTTCTTTTTGCTCTTGCCTCAGGAGCCCGAGTCAG
>NC_090759.1:7825706-7828206 GCF_036898095.1 Palaemon carinicauda | reverse complement strand
TCAACTACTTCTCATTTGTCCTTCTTACCTTCTCCAAACCCTTCTCATCTCCCCCTTCCTTCAACTACTTCTGATTTGTCCTTCTCACATTCTCCAACCACTTTTCATCTCCCCCTTCCTTCAAATACTTCTCATTTGTCCTTCTTACCTTCCCTAGCCCATCCTCCTCTCCCCCTCCTTCAACTACTTTTCATTTATCCTTCTTCCCTACTCCAACCACTCTTCATCTCCCCCTTCCTTCAACTACTTCTCATTTGTCATTCCTACCTTCCCTAGCCCATCCTCCTCTCCCCCTTCCTTCAACTACTTCTCATTTATCCTTCTTCCCTTCTCCATCCACTCCTCATCTCCCCCTTCCTTCAACTATTTCTCATTTGTCCTTTTTACCTTCTCTAATCCATCCTCTCTCCCCCTTCCTTCAATTACTTTTCATTTGTCCTTCTTACCATCTCCAACCCTTTCCTCATATCCCCCTTCCTTCAACTACTTTTCATTTGTCCTTCTTACCTTCTCCAACCCCTTTCTCATCTCTCCCTTCCTTCAACTACTTCTAATTTGTCCCTCTTACCTTCTCCAACCACTCTGCATCTCCCCCTTCCTTCAACTACTTCTCATTTGTCCTTCTTACCTTCTCCAACCCCTTCTCATCTCTCCCTTCCTTCAACTACTTCTAATTTGTCCCTCTTACCTTCTCCAACCACTCTGCATCTCCCCCTTCCTTCAACTACTTCTCATTTGTCCTTCTTACCTTCTCCAACCCCTTTCTCATCTCTCCCTTCCTTCAACTACTTCTAATTTGTCCCTCTTACCTTCTCCAACCACTCTGCATCTCCCCCTTCCTTCAACTACTTCTCATTTGTCCCTCTTACCTTCTCCAACCCCTCTTCATCTCACCCTTCCTTCAACTACTTCTCATTTGTCCTTCTTACCTTCTCCACCCCTCCTCATCTCCCCCTTCCTTCAACTACTTCTTATTTATCCTTCTTACCTTCTCCAACCCCTCTTCATCTCACACTTCCTTCAACTACTTCTCATTTGTCTTTCTTACCTTCTCCACCCCTCCTCATCTCCCCCTTCCTTCAACTACTTTTCATTTGTCCCTTTACTTTCTCCACTCACTCTTCATCTCCCCCTTCCTTCAACTACTTCTCATTTGTCCTTCTTACCTTCTTCTACCCCTCCCCATCTCCCCCTTCCTTCAACTACATCTAATTTGTCCTTCTCACCTTCTCCAACCCCTCCTCATCTCCCCCTTCCTTCAACTACTTTTCATTTGTCCTTTTACTTTCTCCACCCACTCTTCATCTCCCCCTTCCTTCAACTACTTCTCATTTGTCCTTCTTACCTTCTCCAGCCACTCTTTATATCCCCCTTCCTATCAACTACTTCTCATTTGTCCTTCTTACCTTCTCCAACCCCTTCTCATCTCCCCCTTCCTTCAACTACTTTTCATTTGTCCCTTTACTTTCTCCACCCACTCTTCATCTCCCTCTTCCTTCAACAACTCATTTGTCCTTCTTATCTTCTTCAACCCCTCCTCATCTCCTCCTTCCTTCAACTACTATTCATTTGTCCGTTTTACCTTCTCCACCCACTCTTCATCTCCCCCCTCCTTCAACTACTTCTCATTTGTCCTCCTTACCTTCTCCAACCCCTCCTCCTCTCCTCTTTGCTTCAACTACTTCTAATTTGTCCTTCTCACCTTCTCCAATCATTCCTCATCTTCTCCTTCCTTTATGTACTAATTATTTGTCCTTCTTACCTTCTTCAATCCCTCCTTATATCCTTCTTCCTTCAACTACTAATTTGCTCTTCTTACATTCTGCAACCCCTCTTCATCTCCTTCTCCCTTCAACTACTTCTAATTTGTCCTTCTTACCTTCTCCAATCCCTCCTCCTCTTCTCCTTCCTTCAATTACTTCCCATTTGTCCTTCTCACCTTTACTAACCCCTCCTCTTATCCCTCTACCTTCAACTACTTCTCATTTGTCCTTTTTACATTTTCCAACCACTTTACATCTCCCCCTTCCTTCAACTACTACTCATTTGTCCTTCTTACCTTCTCAATCCCCTCCCCATCTCTTCCTTCCTTCAACTACTTCTAATTTGTCCTTCTTACATTCTCCAACCCCTCTTCATCTCCTCCTTCCTTTAACTACTTCTAATTTGTCCTTCTTACCTTCTCCAATCCCTCCTCATCTCCTTCTTCCTTCAATTATTTCTCATTTGTCCTTCTCACCTTTTCTAACCCCTCCTCCTATCCCCCTTCCTTCAACTACTTCTCATTTGTCCTTTTTACATTCTCCAACTACTTTTCATCTCCCCCTTCCTTCAACTACTACTCATTTGTCTTTCTTACCTCCTCAATCCCCTCCTCATTATCTCTTTCCTTCAACTATTTCTAATTTGTCATTCTTACCTTCTCCAATCACTCCTAATCTCCTCCTCCCTTCAACTACTTCTCGTTTGTCCTTCTTACCTTCTCAATCCCCTTCTCATC
>NC_090759.1:7798206-7818206 GCF_036898095.1 Palaemon carinicauda | reverse complement strand
TTACTTTTTAAGTGAATTCAATTTCATGCAACCCTGACAGAGTAATCGATATTTCAGAGTTCATATTCTTAGCCAGATGAACCTATTCCTATTACCAATCTTAATAAGAGATGAGTGATACGGCAAAAGGATGAAATTTATATGTAGTACTTAGGAGTTTTTCTTTGATCGCTGATGAATTCTCTCCATATCTCTTTCTCTCCTGCGAGCCGCCAATCTGATCATTGACAGCCGCCAATGGCTCTCGAGCCGCGCAATGAAGACCACTGCTTTAGACCAAAGTATTTTTAGACTAAAGTGCCTTTAGACCAAAGTGCTTTTAGACCAAAGTGCCTTTAGATGGAAGCGCTTTCAGACAAAAGTGCTTTAGACGAAAAGGCTTTAGACGAAAGTGCTTTAGACGAAAAGGTTGTATCCCATATATATATATATATATATATATATATATATATATATATATATATATATATATATCTTTATATATATATATATATATATATATATGTATATATATACATACATATATATATATATATATATATATATATATATATATATATATATATATATATATATATATATATATATAATACTTCCGGGTCACGCACAGAGCGACATTGCCAGACGTATAACAATTCGGTCTCTCCCCGTCCTTCATGTAGGAGGAGAGGAGTAGCCATACCCTGGTGAGAGGGATGCGTGTACGTGCATATCTATCTAAATACTTAGCAGTCATTGTTGACTGATCACGTACACTAGTATTAATAATGATAATAATCCGTCGTACCTTCGAATCTCACAAACATCTCTCAAAATCTCACAAAATCTTACAAAAGCACACAAAAAATTGCAAAAAATCTCAAGATCCACCCAACCAAAAAAGCAAAAGCAAAAATCGCAAAAGAGCTCACAAAATCTTAAAAAAACTATCAAAACCTCAAAAAAAAATCACATAACCTTACATAAATCTCACAAAACATCACAATAATCTCATAAAAATCTCACAAAACCTTACAAAATTCTCATAAAAATCTCACAGAAACCTAATAAAATCTCGCACAGCTTCACAAGATCTTGAAAAAAAATCTCACAAAATCTCGTAAAAATCTCACAAAAATTATATAGCAAAATCTCACCAAACGTTACAAAAATCTCCTGGAAGAATGTTTCAATTCCCGAATCAGAATCAGAATCGCTGGCACACCTCACCTGCATGACTGCCAAAGTAATGAAACAAAGGTATGATTTAAATGAAAGCAAACACGACGCTTGGAGTCGGCAAAGAGTTCACAAGGAGAGACAAACGCCAACCTCTTCTTTGACGTCTGCAGCTCATTATTTTCAATCATGACATTCGTTTTTTGTTTAGCTTTTTTTTTTTTCAAATCTTATTCCGGCATTCAGTTCTTCGAGAATTTCCCGTTGACCTACAAACTCTGACGCGATTTGACGCAGCAAGAAGTGTATAACACAATTTCGTCCCGAAATGCTATGTTTGAGAATCACGAATTAAATTCTAATTTTTTCCTTTCTGATCTCACACTTCAGTCTTCAGATACGACAAAGATATTCGATTCGGAAGTATTTTAGTTCTCTAGAGTGAAGAAAAATTTGAAGGACTTCATTTGAAATCTTTGATGAAGTTTCTTATTTGATTATTATTATTATTAACTTATTACTACTTGTTGGAAAAGCATGATGCCATAAACCCAAGTGCTCCAAAAGGGGATAAATAACCCAGCGAGGAAAGGAAATAAAGAAATAAATTAACCACAAAAGAAGTAATGAACAATCAAAATTACATATTTTAAGAACAGTAACACCAATAAAATAGATCTTCCATAAATAAATCTGGTCATAGCTGGAATGGAACCTCTAAAATACGGTGTAGTATTGAACCTCATTATGAAGAGTGCCTGACTAGTAGAATTTAGGTCGTAGGATGATGCACACGGCCCTGGGAGGCCATTCAGGACCATCTTTTAACTTGAAATCCTGATAATAAGAGACAGCAAAACTACTTGTTACACAACAGCATTCATTTCTAAAATCCCATATTCTACCAAAAAAAAAAAAAAAAAAAACTATCGCGTCTATATGATAAAAAACAAGTGTCTGGCTATATATATATATATATATATATATATATATATATATATATATATATATATATATATATATATATATATATATATACATTTCTCAATTTGTTCAGGGAAAGTAGTAGTTGTCATTATCACATCTTCCAGGGCTACAAATAAGAACTACATAAATAACATTAAGAAGCAGTAATAGAAAATATACACAAATTCATATAAAAAGTAAAATTATTACAAAACTAAGATTTTCAAATGAAAATAAGCATAAAACAGAAGTGGAACCAACCTCGCTGAAGCGCAATTAGAAACTAAATGAAATCAACAAAAATAACAAAACAAAGAAGGCTATGACAGGTATAATGAGTGGAAGAAGTTTGGGAGTTTAGAGATGGAACTAGTCTTTTAATCAGTATTGGCTCTAGAATAGGTAAGTCGGGGTTATTAGATACTTGCCCTACAATGCTGGAATCTTTATTATCAATATTTATTTTACATATGTTAGCATGATTGCGAAAATTTTAATGTTCCGGGCTGGATATTCTGCAACCTGTTCGAAAATTACACCTCTTTGACAATCAATCCTAACCTTCAACAACCTCTTGGTAGAGCCTACGTAGGTCCCTGAGTTACACTTAGGGCAAATATATCGATACACTACACCAGAGGACACCAAAGGACTCAATCGATCTTTAAAATGAAAAATTTAGCCAACTGTAAGAGGATTCTTAGAAATTAATCTTACTTCATTAGGTGGAAAGTGTTGTTGGATGATTTTTGTAAACTTTTGTCTGAGGGAATCATTATGAACAAAAGGAAAACTCGTATAAAATTTCAGTTTAGGTACTATGGTTATTTTTGGAGTCAGAGCCAATTTATCCTTTAATAATTTGTGAAGATGCTTAAAAAATAGTTTAGTGGGAAACCTTATCTTAAGATAATCACATCAATAAATTATTTCTGTATGAAAATATTCCTAGGCAAAAGTAAGAAGGAATTCTCTGTGGAGAAGAGTGAAAATAGAGTTTAATTTAAAATTACAAGAAGAAAAATTATAAAAACTCGAAACTAGTCCAGTACAAATATTTTTTTTTTAAATCCCTGGCAATAAAATATTCTCTCTCTCTCTCTCTCTCTCTCTCTCTCTCTCTCTCTCTCTCTCTCTCTCTCTCTCTCTCTAGACACCAACACATCTAAAAAAGGTAGTTTATTTCCTTCTTCCTTTCCTAAGGTGAACTTAATATTACCATGCTGCGAATTGGCAAAATCCAGGAAGGAGTCAGCACGGGATTCATCTCTGAATAGAGCAAAGATGTCATTAACATATCTGACACAAAACAGAATGATAACTCAAAAGGCAATTTTCAAGCACGTTCTTCTCCAGGGAGCACATAAAAATAATAGCAAAAGTGGGTCCCAGTGGGACACCCATACCCATCCAGTCGCCTTGTTTGTACAAATTACCGTTAAAAACAAAAGCGGTGTCCAGCATCAACAGCTCCAAAAGTTTCTTAAAAGACGTGCGATTAAAATACATCAAAAGTGGCATTAGGGTCTGGAAATCATTTGTTTATAATAATATCTACTATATAATAAAATACAAGTGTCACACTATATATACACACATACACTCACACACATATATATGTATATATATATATATATATATATATATATATATATATATATTATATATATGTATATATATATATATTATATATATATATATATATATATATATGTATATTTATATATATATATATATATATATATATATATATACATATACATATATATATATATATATATATATATATATATATATATATATATATATATATATATATATATATCATTATCTCCTACGCCTATTGACGCAAAGGGCCTTGGTTAGATTTGTTTAAATCAATACTTCTCCATTCATCATCTACTTCAAGCTTCATAGTCCTCAGACAAGTAGGCCTGGGACTTCCAACTTTTCTAATGCCTTATGGAGCCCAGTTGAAAATTTGGTGAACTAATTTCTCTTGGGGGAATGTGAAGAGATTGCCTAAACCATCTGCATCTACCCCTCACCATGATCTCATCCACATGACACTCGGATGACACTCGGGTAATCTCTCTAGTATTTACATTTCTAATCCTGTCCTGCTATTTAACTCCCATTAGTCTTCTGAGGGCTTTGTTCACAAATCTACAGAATATGTTGGATATTGTTTAATTGTCATACCACGACTTATTTGTATACAGTAATACTGATCTCACTAAACTGATACATAGTCTGATTTTTAAATATAATTTCAGGCAATTTCATTTACAAATTTCACTTAACACAGCCATTGTCTTATTTGCTCTTTTCAATATTTCATTAAACTCAAATTTTACAGATCCCATATTAGAGATCATAGTTCATAAATAATCAAATGATTCCACCGCATTAATCCTTTCTCCTTCCAATGATATTTCATCTTCCATTGCATATTCCGTTCTCATCATCTCTGTCTTTCTCTTATTTATCTTGAGCCCAACCTCAGTCCAAAACTTTTTCCACCATTCCCAACTGTTCTATGCATTAAAACATCCATGAAGAGGATAAGCAATATATATATATATATATATATATATATATATATATATATACATATATATATGTATATATATTATGTATATACATATATATGTATATATATGTATATATATATATATATATATATATATATATATATAGATATATATATATATATATATATATATATATATATATATATATATATATATATATATATATCTATATATTTCCAGTCATGGTGATCGGCATTGATAGTCGCATAACTACTTGGTCCCTCCATATCCCTCAGGGAAGGGGGAGATGGTGTAGTCATATCCTGATGGGAGGGAGTACCCTGTGAGGTACACTTAGAAACTGTAACTGCCGTGTTGTAGTTAGGTAAGGGGGAGACAACCCTTTTGGCTGATGTGTTTGACAGTAAGCAGAGTAATTACTCGAACTTCCTCATTCCTGTTTTCCTAAGGCTAAAATAACTACTTTAGCTTTCGATCCCATGAAGTTAAAGCTCTCTTGATGGACCTTGATGCTTATGGAGGTGTAGACTCAAATGCTATTTTTACTTTGTTTTTTATAAACACTGCAGATTTCTTAGCTCCAAAGCTATCAGTTATTTTGCAAAAGTTAGAAAAAAGAGGAGCTTTTAGCACTTGGAAAACTGGTATTGTTACTATGTAAATGTGTTTGTGGTAGCTCAGGCCCAATTGATAACCCGCAAATTTCCATAACTCCCATATGATCTTAAAATGTTTGCTGAAAGTAATCATCTGTTCCCCAGTTTGCAATTTGGTTTTCGTAAAGGCCTTGGAGCATGTGATGCCCTTCTTACAATCTCTAGTGCTGTACAGAAATCCCTTGATTGTGGTCAGGAAGTTAGCATGATTGGCCTTGATTTTAGTGCCGCCTTTTACTGTGTTAATCATGAGGCCCCTGTTTTCAAACTCAAACAGTTGGGAGTGGGTGGGCCATTTCTTAGCACCATTATTAGATTTTTAAGTAATAGATTGCAAACAGTTGTTGTTGATGGGCACCATAGTGAGTATAGGAATCTGATATCTGGTGTTCCTCAGGGTAGTGTTCTTGGCCCATTACTTTTCATATTACATACACATGACATGTGGTTTAGACTAGAAAACAAGCTTGTTGCATATGCAGATGATGCTACTCTCTTTGCATCAATTCCATCTACTGAATGTAGATCTGGGGTTGCTGAGTCCCATAATAGAGATCTTGCTAAAATTAGTGCATGGTGCAAATTATCGGGTATGAAGATGAATCCTAACAAAACTCATAGTTTGATTGTAAGTAGGTCAAGGACAGTGGCTCCTCAACATCCGGATCTCAGCCTTGATAATGTTTCTTTAACTTTGTATGGCTCTTTTAAACTTTTAGGTGTGATTCTCGACAGCAAATTTACTTTTGAGAAACACATTAGGTCTGTGTCTTCTTCAATTGCACAAAAAATTGGCTAATTGAGAAAGTCTTTTTAGATTTTCGGTGATCAATCTATTCTGAAGAAGTGTCTAGTCTTCAGCTGCTGATTCTCATCGTAATTTGTTGGACAGAAACTTACGGTCTATTAAATTTCCTCTTCCCGTCGTTCAATTAGAATTTTTATAATTCTGACCATCCTTTACACTCAGATCTTCCCAGACAGTTCCATCCTGTTCGTAATACTAGGCCTGCAGTTAATTCAAATAGTCAGGCCTTTGCCATCATGAGACTCAATACTACACAGTATTCCAGAAATTTTATTCCAGCTGTGACCAAGTTGTGGAATAAGCTTTCTAATCGGGTGGTTGAATCAGTAGAACTTCAAAAGTTCAAACTTGCACAAATGTTTTTATGCTGAACAAGGTGACATAAGTCTTTTATAGTATGTATTCTTTAAAATCTGTTTTAATGTTGGTAGTGTTTCTAAAATATTTTATTTTGATTTTTTATTATTTCTTTTATCATTTACTTATTTCCTTTCCTGACTGGGCTATTTTTTTCCTGTTGGAGCCCTTGGACTTATAGCATATTGCTTTTCCCACTAGGGTTGTAGCTTAGCTAATAATAATAATAATAATAATAATAATAATAATAATAATAATAATAATAATGAGCTGTCAGTTGACTGGTTGCGTACACTAGTAATATAATAAATCCGGAATTTTGTTTTTAACGTTTTCCTATTTTGCTGACTCAGGGGAACTGGCTTATAGATTTAATAAACTGTTTCCAGGTAGCCTTTAGGGGAACATTCTATAAATACACTTTTTATCTTCAACGCACCACGAGCACATAAACATTTTTATTATATGAAAAAACGTCCCTTTGATGTTATAGAGAAAAGATTTTATATTTTGATATAGATGGTTATCGACGGAAAGAAGCTTGTTTTTATTGGAAATATTTGGTTAGTGTAAATCTTTCAAATTTATCCATATATATATATATATATATATATATATATATATATATATATATATGAATATATATATATATATATATATATATATATATATATATATATATATATATATATATATATATATATCTTTATAACTGGTTATGTATAGTAAAATACATATAATTCAATTCCTAATCTAATAGCATTCCCTGATGACGACATTTAAAGTTCCTGAATAGATGCATGGGCACAAATACAGTGTATATATATATATATATATATATATATATATATATATAATGAAAATTTTGAGATTACGATAATTCAAGACATTATCATAAGGCCAAAGTTAATCCACAGATATGTGAAATGGAAAATACCTGGAAGCAATTAGCATTTATTTAATATCTAATCTAGAAAAAAAAAAAAAAACAATTTCTATTATCTAGAAACTTTTAGCTGTTTATTGAATATGAGAAATGTTTCCTGAATATACTTATCAGATTCGCAAAAACTGTAGTGAATGTATTCATCTAATGTATTTATCAAGCATTGGAAAAGCTTACCGAATTCATTTATCAAATATCAGAAAGGTTTGTTTAATACATCAATAAAATACAGTAAAAATTTCATTGGTAGTTTTAATCAATATATTTACGGTTTATTTGCAATATTTATAGAATATGTAAATGAATAATCAATTGTATTTATTAAATACTTTATAGGTTAAGCTATTTTGAATTACTTATCAAAAATGGAAAAGTTTTATCTGATGGATTTATGAAATCTTAGAAAGGTTTACAAAATGTAGTTATCAAATCAGGGAAAGTTTATATAATGGATTTATGAAATATGGTAAACATTTACAAGATACATCTTTCAAGTATGATAATAATCTATCTAATGTATTTATGAAATATGGGAAAAGAATACATTTAAGAAATATATGAAAGGTTTACAAAATGCATCTATCAAATATGGGAAAGGTTTATGCAATATATTCATGAAAAATATGTGAAAAGCTTATAAAGTACATCTCTAAAATGAGAAAGGTTTAGCTAATGTATTTAAAAAAAGTGGGAAAGGTTTATTAAAAGCATATCTAAAATATAGGAATACATTAATTCCAATCTTATAATATTCCACGTATTTGAAAAATCCTTACGAGTACTTGGTATTTCATCTAGCACAGAATCTTTCTCACCGTTAAACCTACATTAAGGGGTCGGTTGCCTGATGCGCCCTCTCCAATGCCATATCATCCTTCGCCATCTAATTCTCTGCCTCTCTCTCGATCTTCCCCCCATAAGTTTCTCACAAGTCCTCCTCACTCTCTCCCCACCAACCATCATCAACATGCGCCTACACCATCTCAGCATCTCAGTCATGACACTCTTATCACCACTGTAATTCTTACTACGCTTTCCATTCTTCTTAATTCATCATTTTCCCATCTTTTAAGCTGTAATAATCCCATAATCCACCTCAGGCCTGCCCCTCCCTCCCTCCATCCCCACTCTCTAACAAAAAATATTGTTTACTAAACAAAGTTCCGAGAACTGGAAGTCTTTTTATCAACTACCTACGCGCCAGAGGGCGACTTGGAGACTGGTTAAAGATGTACTTGCGGATATTTCGCCTTTTAAAGAACGCTCGCTGGCCTGCGAAAGGATAATCGCAGTCATTAGGAACAGTTGACCTGTTTGTTCCTTTTATTTGATAACAAACATTGACTTTTAATCGGAGGCAATCACGAGTTCCCTCTGAATAGAGGGGGCATTGCTTCGTAAAAATACACTCTCCTTTAACTCGATTACACCTTCGAGTGTGTACTAGGAGCTCGTTTTTGGTGTTTTCCAAGAATAACACCTTCACAAATAACATGAATATACAGATTATATCAGAAGTTCAAACTTGCAGCAAATGTTTTTATGTTAAGCCCCCCTGACACTTGCACGCATTCGTGGCACGCACTGGCACGCATTGATGCGCGAACTCGCGTGAACGAGCCGTGAAAATGTCGTGAACAGTGCGGAAACTCGCGTGCCAGAGCGTACCAATGCGTACCATGCGGGCCCAAAACTTTGAAATGTTTAAAGTTTGTGGCACGCATTGGCACGCACTAAATGGCCGTGAACGATGCGCCAACTGGAGTGAACTGGAGTGAACAGTGAGGGAACTGGCGTGAACTGGAGTGAACTGGAGTGAACGATGCGGGAAGTGGCGTGAACTTTATAATGAAGAGAAACAAAAAGGAAACGAAAAAATTAATGAAAAGGAAAGAAAAATAAGCCTAATAAATTTTCATATTTGCTGTTTTAATGTGAAAAAAAATTATATCTTATTTCAAACTATTTTTATAACTTTATAATGAAGAGAAACAAAAAGGAAACGAAAAAATTAATGAAAAGGAAAGAAAAATAAACCTAATGAATTTTTATATTTGCTGTTTTAATGTGAAACAAAATTATATCTTAAAAATTCAAACTATTTCTATAACTTTATAATGAAGAGAAACAAAAAGGAAACGAAAAAATTAATGAAAAGGAAAGAAAAATAAGCCTAATAAATTTTCATATTTGCTGTTTTAATGTGAAAAAAAATTATATCTTATTTCAAACTATTTTTATAACTTTATAATGAAGAGAAACAAAAAGGAAACGAAAAAATTAATGAAAAGGAAAGAAAAATAAACCTAATAAATTTTTATATTTGCTGTTTTAATGTGAAAAAAAAATTATATCTTATTTCAAACTATTTTTATAACTTTATAATGAAGAGAAACAAAAGGGAAACGAAAAAATTAATGAAAAGGAAAGAAAAATAAACCTAATAAATTTTTATATTTGCTGTTTGAATGTAAAAATAAAATGATGTCTTATTTCAAACTATTTCTATAACTTTATAATGAAGAGAAACAAAAAGGAAACGAAAAAATTAATGAAAAGGAAAGAAAAATAAACCTAATAATTGTTTATATTTGCTGTTTGAATGTAAATATAAAATGATGTCTTATTTCATGCACACACTTATTTTCCTCTATTACCAATCAAGACCCAAAACTTTTGTTTTGAATAAAAATGAACTGAAAAATAAACCCAAGAAATTTTTAAGTTTGCTGTTTGAATGTAAAAATAAAATGATGTTTTATTTCATCAACATACTTATTCTTCTTTATTACCTTAAAATGAAGGGCAAAACAAATTTTTTCTGTTTGCAGTTTTAATGTAAAAATAAAATTATTTCTTATTTCAACACACTTTTTTCTCTATTACCTTAAAATCAACAGCCTAAAAACTTTTCATGTTTGCTGCTTTTAATGTTAAAATAAAATGCTTTCTTAATACTTGTACATATTTCATGTCTGCTATTTATATGTAAATCAAATGCTTTTTTATTGAAACTAAAATAAAGGGCAACAAAAAATACAAACGGAAAAGATACGTTTCTTCTCCTCAATGCAATGGTGTCTCTGACAGAAAGCATTGTTGTCTCTTCCGAAGCCAATCCAAGAATGTCCTCGGGTTGGAGAAGCCCCGTTTTTATATGGAGTGGCCAATTCGTGAACTGGCGTGAACTGGCGTGACCAATGCGGAAACGATGCGGAATGATGAGTGAACTCGCGTGAACGTGTCGTGAACGATGCGCGAACTACGCGTGCCAATTCGTGCCATCGCGTGAACGTCGCGTGAACGATGCGCGAACTGGAGTGAACTGGTCGTGAACAGTGCGCGAAAAACACCAGTGCGTGCCAAAAAGTGGCACGCACTGGCGCGCATCAATGCGTGCCAGTGCGTGGCAAAAATGCGCGCAAGTGTCAGGGGGGCTTTAAACAGACTGGCATAAGTGTCTCTTCATAGTTCACACATGACAGATCTATTGTAACGTTGTTATCAGTCTCAGGATATCTAATATCAATTATTCATTACTTTTCATATATAGCTTATTTATTTCCTTATTTCCTTTCCTTACTCACCTATTTTTTCCCAGTTGGAGCCCTTGGGCTAAAAGCATCCTGCTTTTCCAGCTATGATTGTAACTTAGTAAAAATGACAATAATAATAATAATAATAATAATAATAATAATAATAATAATAATAATATATTTTTGCAACAATATTTGTATAAGTTAGACAGGGGACGTTAATATATGCATACCATCAAATCATAATGGATATATAAAATTTTTCCTCGAACACTCGTTTTTTTTTATAATTTGTTTTGTTAATTTAAGTGAATATATTCATGAAAGTTATTGCCATTAGTTAATTGAAAGGATATAGCACGCTTCAGCGAAGGCATTGGGATAAATTAATTCGTTACGCTATATGGTGAAAAACAGATAACATCTAAATAAGATTTATCATAATTTTACTCTGATAATGCTATTCAAGACCAAGAACATAAATACACACATTTATTACCCAGAGTGAAGATACCTTAACGTAGAGAAAGGTTTTGTGTATCGCCACGATCAGTACAACTGTACTAATTAGGGCCACCCATACTAAGTTGGTTTGCTGTATGCGATCAGACGAAAATCTCCCATCATCACCAATCCGCACTGCTCAGCGTGGTGATGAAAACTGGCCAAACCCAAGATATGAGTGAATAAATGTCTGAGGCCATTGTCCTGCAGTTGACTAGAAAGGGCTGCATTTGTTCTTGTTTGTTGGATGACTTTAAATTTCGGCAACATGAGGTTTTAGAGTTTAAAGCAAAAGCTAATTTTAACTCTATTTGATGTGTGGATTTCCTAAAAGTGTTGCAAGGGAAGTTACAGTTGGATACAGGAGTCCCTGGCACACCTCACTCCGAAGAAGTGCACCCAGCTACACTATTACTGCGCGGTAAGTAACCAAACAGATAGCGCAGGGAGACATGGCAGAGATGATGGGTGGGAGCTACACATGGAAACTTGCCGCGATATATAGATGTGACAGGGTGCCCTTCCTCAGGGAGGGATGTGCCAGGAATTCCTGTGTCCAACTGTACAATAAATTTCGTGTAAGAGATAACGTATTGAAAATTACACCTTATCATAAAAGAGATGCTTTACTGACTCCTTTACTTTATCATAAGTGATAACTTATTGAAAATATCATTTCATTAAAAGATAACTTACTAAATACTTTATTAATTAAAAGAGATAATTTACTTAAACCTTTTATTATAAGAGATAACATAGGGAAACTTTTTTTAATAGAAAAATAACTTGCTGAAAGCTTTTATAATATAGAAGATAGCTTACTGAAATCTTTATTTCATTTAAAGATAACATCAATAAGAGTTGATTTATAGAAAATATCAACTATTACAAGTGATAATTTACTGAGAATCACTTTTTTTTTATTATAAAGATTAACTAACTCAAGAGTTTTAAAACAGTAAGTGATAACTTACTTGAGCGTTTAGCTATATCATAGGAAATCACTAAAAAGTGCAAACCAAACTTATAATTAGATGTATTTAAAGGTTTAAAAGTCCGTCATGAATGACAGGGGTAAGGGACAGTGACCCAGCCCTTGATAGAGACTGATCCTCCTCTCCACCCAAGCTAGGACCAGGGAGGGCCACACAATAGCTGCTATAGGCTTCCCAAAAACTCCAATTCTTTGCTCACAACGATGATGAGGTTGCATACACTACAAGAAACTATCAAGCTTGAGCGGGGTTCAATCCCCAGTCAGGTCGATCACCAGGCAGAGACGTTTTCAATAGGCCACCGAACATTTTGTCATACCTATGATATAAGAAAGATTAACAACTAAACTCGTATTTCCATTTAACCCTGCACCCAGCCACTTCCCCTGGCAAACCTGATTTTTTTTTTTTAAACCCATCTGTATAAACCCAATGAGTCCACGAGAAACAAGCTGTAAAAATCGTATACTACGACACTACGATTACAATAAACACCATTAGACCATAAAACTACAACCCCAGTCGGAAAAACAATTTCACAGGTGGCTACTTTCCTCTTGGTAAGGGTAGAAGAGAAACTTTAGCTATGGTAAGCGGCTCTTCTCGGAGGAGGACACTTCAAAATCAAGCCATTGTTCTCTAGTCTTGAGTATTGCCATAGCCTCCGTACCATGGTCTTCCATTATCTTGGGTTAGAGTTCTCTTGTCTGAGGGTACACTCGGGCACGTTATTCTATCGGTTTCCTTATTTCCTTTTCTCAATGGGATATTTTCCTTGTTTGAGCCCTTAGACTTATAGCATTCAGCTTTTCAAACTAAAGTTGCCGCTTAACAAATAATAATAATAATAATGATAATAATAATAATAATAATAATAATAATAATTGGGAAGACATCACAGAACACATGAGTAATTAAGAAATATACTAAGAAATGAAAATGTTAGATAGAAAAGTAACAAACTATGACAGCACACTCGTGGAAGAATAGTAAAGTTATAATGTTTATAAACACAAGAAGAAGAGACTTAGGAAGCTTGGCAGTGGTATAATTCTTTCTAGTCAAGGTTAGATCTCCCCGTCCATCGAGGAAGGGTTGAGAGAGAGTAGTCATACCACGGTAAGAGGAGGTGCGTGTGCAGATCTAAATATTTATACGCCTTTTTGACGAGTCGCATAAACTATGTGTACACACACACACACACACACACACACACACACACATATATATATATATATATATATATATATATATATATATATATATATATATATATATATATATATAGTATATATACACAACTAATATATATATATATATATATATATATATATATACATATATATATGTATATATATATATATATATATATATATATATATATGTATATAGATATATATATATATATATATATATATATATATATATATATATACATATATATATACATATATATATACATATATATGTACATATATATACATATATATATATATATATATGTATATAGATATATATATATATATATATATATATATATATATATATATATATATATATACATATATATATACATATATATATACATATATATGTACATATATATACATATATATATATATATATATATATATATATATATATATATATATATATATATATATATATATATGCTTACGATACACGTGAGAGCCTGGTTTATGTTAAGGGGTTTTATTTCTGTTTATTGGACCCCAAAAGCGAAAAATTTTAATAACTAAAGTTAGGAAAAAAATACCTGAAAGCAGAAACTGGAATTATTTTGATATTGTCGATGTTGAGCAAAAACTCAAGGATTGAATTGTGCATCATTTTATCGAAACGAATGAAATAACCCAAATTGCATCAGAATAACTATTTGCGTGGTGTTGGACCGCACTGAAAGAATGCAAATGATAGAAATTAACTCTTTGTTTTTAATGTTTAAACAAATAAGCAAGCTCAGAATTACTTACAGTACAACTGGAAACAGGAGTCCCTCGGACACCTCGCTCCGAAGAAATGCACCCTGCCACACCCTCACTTCACGGCGAGTACCCAAACAGATAATGCAAGGAGATATGGCAGAGATAGTTAATTTGAAACTAATTGAAAGGTGTTTTTTTCTCAAAGATAATCTTATTCCATTTTTTTTTCTTTCTAAAACATACACTTACTCTTATTGGTACTTGATTTGAGACACATAAATCAAGGTATTTTTTATGATATTCTCATCCCATTCTTTTTCTTTCTAGAAATATATTTTCTTTTAAAGATGCTTGATATGAGACACAAGGAAAAACTTGTGCAACTGTACCATTGAGCCTCTAATAAGATAAATTAGGCTATCTCATAAAACAATTTATCACAGGAGTAAAAGAATCAGACAAAGAAGTAGACGGTTTTGAGAAGTGGGAGAAATAAAATAAACGTTTCTTAATCCGAGTACTAGAGCTCACAATAGTGATATACATTTGTGTTAGGGCTGTGGACCCACTGGGGTGAGTAAATAAGAAAGTGTAAAAACCTCTTACTTTGAGGTCAACGACAATCGTGTTATTAAACTGTGCAAGTCTTTAAATAGCTGCCTTAGGCAGCATAGAACATTTTACACACAGTAGCAGCAAGTGAATACACATACATACCCACACCCATATATATATATATATATATATATATATATATATATATATATATATATATATATATATATATATAATGGCAGAGGAAAACTCAAAAAGCTAAAAAACTTTAAAAAGATGAATATCTATATATACGAATTATCATCATTATCAATTTCTAAGGTACAACCCTAGTTGGAGAAGCAGTATGTTGTAAGCCAAGGGCTCCAACAGGGAAAATAGCCCAATGAGGAAAGGAAAAAAGGGAAAATAAAATATTTCAAGAACAGTAACAACATTAAAATTAATACCCCCTATATAAACTATAAAAAGTTTAACAAAACAAGACAAAGAGAAATAAGATAGAATAGTGTTCCCGAGTGTACCTTCAAGCAAAAGAACTCCAACCCAGGATAGTGGAAGGTCATGGTACAGAGGCTATGGCAGTACCCAAGACTAGAGACCAATGGTTTGATTTTGGAGGGTCCTTCTCCTAGAAGAGCTGCTTACCATAGCGAGAGTCTCTTTTACCCTTACTAAGGGGAAAGTAACCACTGAACAATTACACAGCAATAGTTAACCCCTTGAGAGAAGAAGAATTGTTTGGTTAACTCAAGTGTTGTCAGTGTATGAGGAAAGAGGAGAATATGTAAAGAATAAGCAAAACTATTCGATGTGTGTAGGCAAAAGGAAAATTAACCGTAACCAGAGAGAAGGATCCAATGTAGTACTGTCTGGCCAGACAAAGGCCCTCATAACTCTCTAGTTGTAGTATCTCAACGGGTGTCTGGTGCCCTGGCCAACCTAGTATCAATAAAAGATATTTGTTCTGTGACCTCTTTCCTATCTTAATTAAAAAAAAATTGGTAAAATAAACAAATACTACTACTACTACTACTACTACTACTACTACTACTACTACTACTAATAATAATAATAATAATAATAATGATAATAATAATAATAATAATAATAATAATAATAATAATAATAATAATAAAACAAACCCCTAAAGCACAATATATCGAATTAAACAATAAAACACTGAAAAATAAAATTCCACCATGCTGAAGACCCCGAGTATCACAATTTCCCAAACACACTTTAAACTCGACCTTTAAAAGCACATCATTTCCCAATAGCACAGAGAAAGAAAGTCCACGCTGATATGTCAGTACCTTGACTCCCAGTCAATATTATACTCTCTCGGACCTCGACTTTCATATTAGATCAGACACGTAACCGGCGATGGGGAACACAGAGAGATTTCTGAATAAAATACCGGAATGTCACTTGGCGGGGATTGCTCTCAAAAGTGTCCCTACTGGTCCATTTCTTGCATATTTTATCTGTGACATTTCCAATTTCGAATATTCTTGGACACTTTGCTAAAACGAAAATAACTCGAGTGCCTCAAGATGGATTTGAATTTTATTCATACGTAAACACAATGTCAGCAGAAATATACCTACCTTAATGTATATACATACATTCATACACACACACACACACACACACACACACATATATATATATATATATATATATATATATATATATATATGTGTGTGTGTGTGTATATATATCAGTATACGCCACCCGGCAAAAATTAGTGCTAAATATTTAGATAAAGATGCACACACACGCACACCCCTCTAACCAGGGAATGACTACTCCGTCTCTACCATACCCGAGGGACAGAGAAAGATGAGCGCAACCAGAAAGAAGTATGCATGCATTTATTTATACAAAACTACCTCGTAATGATCGTTGAACGCCTAGATTCCCCAATCCTTTCTTTTCTCTTCCGTGGAAAGAACGAAAATGAAAATTCTCAACGTTCTAAAGCTTTGAGGGAAAGAGATCGTCTAGGTACATTAGTTATAAACAAGCGAAATGGACTTCTCCTTTATTTTTTGGCTTTCGCTTTTTTTCTAAGAGATCATTCATGGAATCCAATAAAAATATTGGTGATATTTTACTTTATTGATTATGTGGTATTACTCACATATTGTTCTTATTCGTTTTCTTGATGTTTTCGCCTTTAGAGTATAACCATCTACTTAATATTTGGAGTACATGGTAACACGAGTGTACTTGATCCATCAAAAACGACGGCTAAATATTTAGATTGATGTGCGCACGCACACAGATTTAATCCTAATCGCAACCTCTCGCCAGGGTATGATAATTTCCTCTCCCCACTACCCAAGGGGCAGGGAGAGACCAAGTACTCATATGTCTGGTAATGATTTTAAGCATGACCTAAAATGTATATATAGCCAGACATTTGCTCTTTATTATATAGGAGAGGTATCTTCGCAAATATCTACAAATACGTGCATGCTGTATGTACAATGTACAAGTTACTTGTATTAATTGAAATATCGTGTAAACATCAACATTTCGTGCTCATTCAGTTACTTAACATGGATTTATAAAGCTTGGACCAAAGGGCTTGGTAGCATGACCAGTGTGATGGAATGGTTCGGGCATCACTTCCTTGAGGACAGGCACTGAAGCCTATAGAAAAGGGGTTACTTTTTTACCCCACTATCAACAACAGCTCGTATGGCCGTATCTGTATCACCGTGTACCTTCTAACATGTGCACCTTTAGTCCTCTAACTTGATGGAGCAATAATCAAAGGGCTGTGAAGGACCAATCTCAGATCAAATATAGAGATACCGGTGGTGGAGGAGGGGGTGTGGTCATTTGACGTTTCAATTCTTTGGTTAGGGTAGAAATATACAAGGAACATTAACTAACAATTCTTAAATTATTCCCTGATACACATTAAAGTTCATAAAAAATAGATAAAATTGTGCAGTGATGTTTTTGTCCTTTTTTTCTCGCTTGTTGAACAGTTTCTGCCTTTATCACAGTCAAGTTTACAAAATAGTAGTTAAAGTGATTTCGGTCCTTTCTTTTCGTTGGTAAAACAGTAAAACAGTTTCTGCATTCATATCCACAGGTAAAATTCCGTTTCCGGGTAGGAAGGGGGGCGGGCATCATCTGTTTCAGTTACTGCAGGATGAAGTTGTGAGGCCCGCCCATGGATTCGCTCATTGGCCACGGCAAACAAAATAGCGACCTGTCTGGAATGAAGGGACATAATTGGAAAGAAATTTATGGGCTACAGCTCTTGGCTTGCAATTATTTTTTTTTTGTAAAGTCAATCTAAAACGAACGAACGATGGTTAGAAATACCAAGAAAGGGTGGTCTTAAGATTTTGAAACTAAGTGCTAGGAAATTTAGCTTGAGAAAATGCAGCTGCCAAAGGAATGGTAATCCGATCACAAAAGAGAAAGCGTGGGAGCAGATGGTTTTTATCCTTTACTTGAGAACGCTGGATAAATTCTTTTTAGTCTGGTATGGAAAAGGGTCAGGTAAAATATACAGGGGATAAACTGTGTCAAAGTAGTTGGCCATTGAAAAGAGTAGGGATTTAATATCAGTGGGTGGCCTCATATAGTTGAAAGACCGATAGAAATTTACAAGGGATATCTGTGTCAAAAGGATTTGGCTTTCGTAAAAGGTAGAGATTTAATTGAAGCATCGGTAGGTGGTCTTGAGTAGGCGAGTTAAGGGCTTGTCATTTTCATGAGAGAGCAGGCTGCATTAATCTCCTTTGGAATTTTGAGATTCAGGTGTCATTCGAGAAAACAATATTATATGCGTGCGGAAATTATTTAATCTGGCAATTAGCAACACTAATATTGATATCAAAGTGCAAAATGCTTAAAGAGAGAGGGTTTGAAAAGTTATTCATTTTGATATCAAACACGGTTATATAAGGCTAGGGATTATAGACACACATTCAAGTTTAAACCGAATAATATACCGATTAAGAATATAAATTTGTTAGTAGCATATTTATTCTAATGTTAATTGATTCATTACTTATCATGCGGGTTCTTATTCTTAGGTTTTGTTCGAAATCCTTGTAAGATTTCGAACAACCGGGGAGACCTTTTACTTTACCAAGGTAAAGTAAAAGGCTAAAAAGTAGAACCAGCGAGAGGCCGAGGGAACACCCAAGGACACTTAAGTAATGCCTACAGCGCACTCTGTGAAGTACACTGTCAGAGCTACCCACCTATGATCCTATGGGCTCTCTTTGGGGGAGATCTCTTGTAAAGTGATATTTCCAGATAAATTGGAGCAGAATAATCATATTTCAGTCTTACCTCTAAATAGAGAGTTAGTAGCAAGAAAGCAGTAATTTTGATGAAATATTCTTTGAAATATTCCACTAGCTAAATAAGAGAAATCCCAAGAAGTCTGTATCCACAATCACACGGAAATGAAACGTAAATCCTTGTAAAGAACCAGGTTTCATATAACTTCCCTTGACAATCAACAACCTATTACAAATTTGAACATCAACGGAATATAAACCACAGTCAAGAAATAGGAAAGAAACGTGGGTTTTTTTTTCCAGTCAGAGTTAAATAATCTTACAATTATAATAGCGGGGATACAGTTTAAAGGAAGACATGAAATGAAAAGGTACATTGAACAGCAACCTGTGGTACATGTAGCCCCAGCGATACATTTTTACTTTTCAGGGGGTACATTGGATCTGACAGAGTAGCCAGTAATAATACTTTATTATTACTAGCTAAGCTACACTATTGTTCAAAAAGCAGGATCATATAAGCCCAAAGACTTCAACCGGGAAATATAGC
This sequence comes from Palaemon carinicauda, assembly GCF_036898095.1. Taxonomy (NCBI): domain Eukaryota; kingdom Metazoa; phylum Arthropoda; class Malacostraca; order Decapoda; family Palaemonidae; genus Palaemon; species Palaemon carinicauda. Next base: position 7,798,394 of record NC_090759.1, on the reverse strand, counting down.
CCAGTGAAAAAAGGATACAAGGAAATGAGTAAACTACAAGAGAGGTAATAAACAATGAAATTGAAATATTCCAAGATTAGTAACAACATTAAAATAGATCTTTCATATATAAACTATAAAAAAACTTTAAAAAATCAAGAGAGAGAGAGAATTAAGATGGAATAGTAACTCTACCCCAAGATAGTGGA
>NC_090759.1:7790706-7795706 GCF_036898095.1 Palaemon carinicauda | reverse complement strand
AATTTAAGAATTTTCTTTCGCTTTCGTTTACATTAATCAATCTTGACAGAAAGAAGATTCTCTTAATTGTATATATATACATCTGTATATACACACATATGTACATTGTATTTATGTGAATATATATATATATATATATATATATATATATATATATATTTATATACACTTACATACATACATATACAGACGTATGTGTGCAGGACGCACGCGCTTACATATGGGTACGCTAAACAAAACCATAATATTCCACTTTTCATTTCATCTTAAGACGATAATATGCAACATAAAATCCTTGAAAACAAGAGAAAAAACACACACAGTACAAAGGAGCATTATCTAAAATCCATTTACCCGACACGATCGCTTTTACTGTTAGGTACGACTTGCCTGTGAACATTACCATGCCTAATCGACAGCCCAGTTCCATGGGAAGCCCCCCCCCCCCCCCCTCATCCCCTTACCACACCCCGTCACTAGCCAGGTCCAAGGCGGCAGGTAGAAACGCACATTCATAATCAATTAAGATTCCAAATCACAACTTCTTGTGCTTTACATATGGAATGGCGGCAGCTTTGCTTCGTTCCGATTGCCTTGTCTGCAGTGAAGATGGTTTAATTAGGTCAGCAGATAAGTTGGATTTTTTTCTTGATTTAACAATTTCCTTCAAATTTATTTGCTTACTTTTAAAACTGTATTGTTTTTAACTGGATGATTTCGACGAATACTTCGTCCTTGATATTTTTTAAATTAACATTATATGAATTCATTATTTTGTTTAGTTTAAAGCGTTTTTTTACCGGAATAAATCCGTTGGTGTTTGAAGTAGCCTACATTCTTTATTAGGTTCCTTTTTCATGCTTATCTAATTTATTTTTTTTTCTTAAAGGTACACTGTTTCAACTGTTATATTTATTAGCCTTTCCGTATTTTTATACTGTTTATGTAAAAACTAGATAATGATTTTGCGACATAACTATTTTCTTGTTAACATTGTTTTCTGAATTTCTGTCGGTTCTGGCGTCTAAATTCAATATGAATAATAAAATGAAATAATGAAGTTTTTGAGTCTATCAACGATAATTCTTTATTGAGAAAACTGTAACTCATTCAAAGAAATATTGTTCAGAGATTATTATTCATACCCAGAACAATTGTTGATATAGTGAAAAGTTACAAATTTCAAAACATTATTGCTATGTAGCTTCAATAACTCAAGGTCAGAACTTTTATTGTTGTTTAGATTACATGAGCCAGTTATTTATCAATTTCAAAACTACTTTTCTTCATATGAAAAACTATAATTTTCGTCATAAATAAAATAGACTCATCAGAACGTCATGCGGGCAGCGTTTTAGTAATGTCTTGGAGGGTTTGTCTCAGGACGAAATTAGGACCAATCGCTGTGCAAGATCACACAGTGGCGACAAGCATTGCCAACCAATGATGTCATCACCCAGTACTCATTGTTATCACTTGCCAGATAACTTTAAATCATATCCCTGTGCCTTGCTTCGACCGCAATTCAAACAAAACCTCATTGCTCCTCTGTTCTGGTAAGTGGTTCATGGATGTGTGGATGCGCTGCACACACAGTCCGCGTGGGTCACTATTATTCGTAAAGGTTGGCAATACTTGCCTCTGCTGAGCTTGCTCGCTCTGTAATTGGCTCTAATTTTCTCCTGAGATGCACCTTCCCAACTTGTGACCCAGAAATCTGCCGCTCATCAGTCAGGAACCCTTTGGTTACTCTGGCCACCAAAGCCAATGTCTGTGTGCGTATGTGTGCATGTGCGTTATTTTAATTATCTACTCAATTACTTAGTTCAAATGGTCTTTGCTCTGCCAATCAAACCTCAAACATCATCTCATTCCTCCTCTGTTCTATCAAGTGGTAGATGATGCGCTATTCTCGCTTCCCAATTTGATGAGGAAACCTGCATTTATAATTCTCTCGAATTATTTGCCTTTATTTTCGCGTAAAGGCAGTACAGAAGGAGAAATCCTGGCAGTCGTCGTTCATCAGGCACAACGGTTACTGGCTGGCAGGAGGACCGACAGATTTCTGAGATATAAGTTGGAATACTGCTCCCAGGACAAACCCTTCCAGACTTCGCTAATACGCAGCCTGGAAAGCCAACCCTCCCCTGATGCCCAAGTGCAACAGTAAACCCACTCCCCCACAGTGAACATCTGAAACTCATCCCGAGGGTGGACTCAATCTGCTATCCTTGCGAATGCAAGGCCAGCGAGCTACCGCTGTATTAACCAGGAGGCATTAGTACAACAAACTTGAAATACTTTGCATACTGACAATAACATACTGAATTAGTACCTTACTAGTTGCTAATGAAATTTATTCTTTCGTAATTCAATTACCTTCCTTCAATATTTAGGTAAAGAAAAATCAAGACTATCAAATAGACAATTCTTCTCGCGGAATAAATATTTCCCCCCAAAATTATTTAACACTTTTAAAACCTACATTTGGATAGAACATCTAAAATATGGAAAACTTTGACATCAAATGTTTATTTTAATTTTTCTTTCATCAACAGAAATACATGAAATATCCAAGAACTAGTTATCTCTTTTCTCTACACGATATGCAATGTTTGAAAAAAGTATAATTTCTAATCTATACTTAAATTAATTATTTTTTGATGTATTCGGTTGATGTAAGATCCTTTGCATTACCAAAAGTTTCCCTTTTATTTTTACCGTATTAAATACATAATGATCTAAAACTTACTTATTTTATTTCATACTTATATATAACAATATTTTACACACCATCAAAAACTACACTTTGAGTCTCATTAACCATAAAACAGAACTTTCTGCTGTACTTCTGCAGTTAAATACCTCACTTATTTCCTGCTCTTTCATTTTACTTCATCCTAGGACCCCAACATTCTCTCTCTCTCTCTCTCTCTCTCTCTCTCTCTCTCTCTCTCTCTCTCTCTCTCTCTCTCTCTCTCGTTTTCCAACTCGCTCATTAACTTTCTCCCCTCTCGCTAATTATGTCTCTTTTAATTATTTTTTGTATCCTTTTCTTTTATGAGTTTCTTCTTAACACCTTTTTTCTCATTCATCTGTACTCTCTCTCTCTCTCTCTCTCTCTCTCTCTCTCTCTCTCTCTCTCTCTCTCTCTCTCTCTCTCTCTCTCTCTCTCTCTCAAAAAGATTATTTTTCTTTGTTTTCGACATAATGGAATTGACTTTAGACTTTAATGGCTTGGCGCAACTCTTTCATTTTGTTTAATCTCCTTAGTCCATTTGCACGATCTTTCTGGTGTCCGTTTTTAGTCCAAGGAAAAACAGAAGCGAACTAGAAGGAAGCATTTGTTTTTCCAAGTCTTTATTCCCTTTCTTTCTTTATTTATTTCATTTGTACCCAGTTCATTTTGAGGAAACACTGACACTGTTATCATTGTTGTTATCATTAACGCCATTATTATTGTACCTATCATTTATCATTATTATAACCATTTTCATCTAAATTAATTACTCCTAGCTGAAGCTTGGTTTTGTCTAAGTAAAAGAAAAGTATAAAAAATTTGCATGTTTTTTTTTTTTTTTTTTTTTGATGTAGGAGAATAATATTTAGTTTTGTGTTTGGTGGAGGGGCATTAGTCTTTTATAGCCATGATGATTGTGTCATCATTATCATTACTTGCTAAGCTACAAGTAAGTTTATTTTATTATAATAAAAAAAACTTATGAATGAAAATCTTATCATTATCATCATTCACAATACTTATTGAGCAAATACTTCTAATGCTTCATGATTCTGAAGACAGGAGCGAAATGCAAGAAAGATTGTTTCAAACGCCCACCTACAGTAGGTAATTTCAACAACTCAAAAAGCAGGAAACTAACACGTTTGAGCAAGTCTCAAAATATTTCATATACAGGAAACTGATAACACGATGCTGTTAGATTTGCAAAGGGATATCATTCTTTGGACAAATATGCCGGTAAACCGTAAATAGCTCAGATATCAGTATTTATGGAAGCCATCTAAACAACGCACTTCAATAGCCGCCACAACAGAAAGTCTTAATTGGAAACCATAATAAAAATTTTAGTGACTATGAAAAAATGGCCATATATATATATATATATATATATATATATATATATATATATATATATATATATATATATATATATATATATATATATATATATATATATATATATATATATATATATATATATAAGGGGTATCCGCAGGCGATGGAACTATGACTTTTAGTCACCACATAATTATTAGCCTTTATTGGCCACCAAAACAGTCTTAAGTGACAACAATAACAAACACCTTAATTGGTAACTAAAATATTGGCCTCAAGTGGCCAACTGAACAAAGACTTTCAGTGACCATCAAAACAATGATCTTTACATTTTGCTCCTTCCTCATTTCCCAAAGCTGTTTACTGATTCTTTTCCTCCAACACGTTCCTAGACAACTGGCTCTATTCTACCCTACCCAACTGTTAATGTTAGCCGACAAACCAACTGCCAGTAACCAGATAAAATTGAAATCAAAGCTCATCTTATACATATGATAAGTCAAATGTCTATTGAATAATTACCAAACAGAACAGTCCCATATGCTTAAAGGAATTTCAGCTTTCACATTATTATTATTATTATTATTATTATTATTATTATTATTATTATTATTATTATTTGCAAAGCTACAACCCCACATGGAAAAGCAGTATGTTATAAGTATCAGGGCTCCACCAGAAAAACAGTGCAGTGAGGAAAGGAAATATAGAAACAAATAAACAAAAAGAGAAGTAATGAACAACCAAAATAAAATATCTAATGAACAGTAACAACATTAAAATATATAGTTCATACATAAACTAAAAAATCTTTGAAAAACATGGAGAGATAAAAGATAGAATAGTTTCCCAAAGTTGATTGCAAAAACAATTAAAAAATCATCACTCTATCATAAATAGGAGAGTTGTTTAATTATATTGT
>NC_090759.1:7785721-7790206 GCF_036898095.1 Palaemon carinicauda | reverse complement strand
TTGTTTAATTATATTGTCGCTAGATTACGCCCCAATGTTTGACACATGAAATCTGAAATTCATATTTTGTATAATTTCTAAGTTAAAAAAAAAAGACAGACAAAGTAACAGAATACAACCAGCATTGTGTAAGCGAGAACGAAGGTTTTGAAACATTGCCGATTACGTCAGGAAATAGACAATATTGGCAGCGATTGTGCTGCAGTAAGTAGCTTGGTTAAGAGATCCTTTCACCTCTTATGACACATATATTTATCATGGCATTTTTTAAAAAGTTAAAAACATAATTCTGCTGGTCTTCTTTCAATGACATAAGACTGTTCGGGCTACCATATCCAATTCGCAAATTGCATCTATTTCAAAACGACCGTCCAAGTAAGTGCGTTTTCTTTCTCCATCTTCGTCTCTTGCAAATTTCAAAAAATCGCTTGTCAGTGGTTTCCGTTACACTATGGTTGTCTCACTGACCTTGCCAAGACACCCTTTATGAATTCATCCTCAAAGAGGCTACCAGGAACGTCTTCTGTAGGGAATTTGTGCAAATTCGAGAGGTCCCTTGGCGGAGACAATCTTCTTAAACAGGCTGAGCGTCTGTTACTTTCCTTACTAAGCGGATAATAAGAGGGTTTCTAGTTTAAATGGTTGTTAAGGTTCTGCTATTACAAAAAATATTTAGTCCATGCGAATAAGTTGTCGATTCTATAGCAATATTTAGTTTATATATTTGGAATGAAGTCTTTAAACAAGAATACACTCACAGACACGCGCGCGTGCACAAACACACATGCGTGCACACACGCACACAAATACACACACACAAATATATATATATATATATATATATATATATATATATATATATATATATATATATATATATATATATCATAGAGAGAGAGGATGTCTCTAGGTTCTCACCAAGGTTTTTAATGTGAGGTTGCTAGCTCCAATGACAGTTGAAAGTTCTTACCAGTCTCTAACTAAATGAGAAGGGAGCAGTTGTGGGAGGGGGAGCTAGGGTTTATAAGTGCAAGCAGTCGAGCTGAACCTTGACGAATGTCTTCAATACTATTTTGCTCAGTTTCATACGAATAACTCAATTACTTCTTTGTATTCTACGATAAAAGGAATACTGTTCAAAATGAATCTAAAGTTACTCAGCCTACCAGTTTGACTCAGAGCTATATTACTTCTTTCTTGCTTTTTATCTTAAGTCAATTTCCATAGCTCAATCGTTTTATCATAACTATATTTAATACTGTGAATGTAATTGTTACATTCCATCCATCTATTGGATTATTTTCCTTTTTTGATAGCTGCTTGTCCTATTCACAGGATACTTGTTCGGCAAAAGTGTAAGAGGTTTTTTCTAGCTTATTTGATATGTGTGGTCGTCTTAGCTTGCTTTGTTAAATTGTTATCTTTAGCTTGCACTGTGAGAGTGGCCCTTTTAGCTAGCACTGTGAGAGTCTTACCTTGCTCTGTGTGAGTGGTCCTTTTAGCTTGCTCTATTAGCGGCCTTTTTAGCTTGCTCTGTGAGTGATCATTTTATCTTGCTCTGTGAGTGATCATTTTATCTTGCTCTGTAAAAGTGGTTCTTTTAGGGTACTCTATAAACGTAGCCTTTCTAGATTATCTTGCTAGTTACCCTTTTACCTTGCCATCTAGACGTAAGCTATTTACCTTGCTATGTAAGGGTAGCCGTTTTGGCTTGCTCTCTAACATTTATCATTTTAACTTTCTATGAGGGAGTGATCCCTTGAGGTCACTAATTGAAACTGGCCCATTTAGCTGTCTCTGTATAAATTGCCTCTTTAGCTTGGTCGGTGGAGACGACTAATTTACCTTCATCTGTGAGTCAATAATTTTTAGCTTGCTGGCTAAGACTGACCTTTCTAGCTTGAGCTATATAGGTTGACATCATACCTTGCTCTCTAACAGTTACCTCCAAAGAGCTCAGAAAGAGTCACTCTTTCAGCTTTTTCTAAGAGAGTGAAGCTTCTATATTCCCCAATGAAAGTTACCCTTTTAGCTTGTTCTCTAAAATGGAGTCTATCAGTTTGCTCTATAAAATAATTAATTTTTTTGCACTCTAAGAGTGGCTCTTTAAGGTCTTTAAATGTGGCCCTTTTAGCTTGCTCTTCAAAATTGGCCCTTTCATCTTCCTCTTTAAAAGTGGCCCCTCTGGCTTGCTCTTAAAAACTGACCCTTTTAACTTGCTCCCTAAATGTGACCCCTTTAGCTTTATCTCCTTAGCTCTTTTTGGTTGCTCTCAAAAAGTGACCCTTTTAGCCCACTCTCTAGAAATGGTCTTTCGAGCTTCTTTCTAAAAGTAGTCATTTTAGTTTGCTTTCTATTAGTGGCTCTTTATGCTTGTTCTCTAAAATTGGCTCTTTAGCTTACTGTCTAGAAATGGCCTTTTAAGCTTGCTCTCTAGAAATTGTCCTTTTTAGCCTTTCTCTCTAGAAATGGACCTTATAAGCTTGCTCTCTAGAAATGGCCCTTTTATGCTTGCTCTCTAGAAATGGCCCAATTTAGCTTGCTCTCTAGAAATGGCCCAATTTAACTTGCTCTCTAAAAATGGCCCAATGTAGCTTGCTCTCTAGAAATTGCCCTTTTAAGCTTACTCTCTAGAAATGGTCCTTTAAAGCCTGCTCTCTAGAAATGACTCTTTTAAGCTTGCGCTCTAAAAGTGGCCTTGTTGGATGCCCAGTAAAAGTCACACATTAGATTGCATTGTGACCGACTTCTAAAATTACTCTTTGAAGGTAACCCATCTAGCCTGTTCTGTAAAAGTGGTTAAAAGTACCCTTTAAGCTTTTCTTTTAGAAGTGGCTCTATTTAGTTGCTCCAAACAATCTCATTAACCTCAAAGAAGAAAGGTTTTTTCAGCACAGTCAACAAAATGTAAAGATAACCGTCCGTCCCTTTTATTTTCTAGGAAATGTACTTTCTTGCTTCATTTGTTGTAATTGTCATTATTGAGCTTCATTATTTTGTAAAATACATTGCTCTCTTCACTGTCACTTTTCGTCTCCCCGTTCTCTGCGGAGTTACTGCTATTTCCTTTCACATGTTCTTATAATTTCATTCTTTTTCAGTCCTTCATCTTTGCAAGCAATTATAAACAAATCTCCTTCTTCGCAAGTTTCTTAACTGCATCATTTGACATGAAATTAAACTTCCTTTTAGTTATTACTCGTTTCACTTTTAATTGCGTCATTTCCTCACTTGGTCACTTTTACAATATATTTATTTCCCTTGAATCACCATAATTTTATCATAATAATTAACATATTCTTCCATTTATTGTTAATCTTGTCCTTATATGATCTGTTAACATACGTTTTGGTTCTTCACTTTCTTTGTTTACTTCAGTATTTTTGGGGGTGATATTTCATTATATTTATCCAGTAGAGTCAGTCGCAAATTATGTAAACATCAGGAAATTAAGTTTCATCTTTAAGTATTGTCCTTTCTTTCCGCAAAACCATTTAAACCTGTTTTCCTCCTTGTAATGTTTATCCAATTTCTGGCTACAAACATTTTATTGTGCAAACGTTTTTATTTAAAGTTATATCGTGACATTGGAAAAAAAATGCTAGAAGGAGCACAAATATCATCCCGCTTTGCTTAAAAACGTTCATTCGCTATTTCGTGGAATCCACTTATACGAAAGTACTTGATTAGCATACTTCTAATTCCATTCGAATCTGAAAGAATGATGGAGAATTTCCATCCGGTGAAGTTCAAAGAAAGTCCTATTGAAACATTTAAGTCTCGAAGAAAAATGATGGCTAGAATTTTACTGCACCATAAAATAAGTTTGGAATGATGTAATAAAGAGGAGTTTGTTCCGTTGAATATTAGGAAGAAAAGGATTTTCTGCTTAGTTTTAAATTATTACAAAAGAAGTGTTTTAAAATTTTCATGATAATATAGCAGCTGAAAATTCATTCATGCTATATATATATAAATATATATATATATATATATATATATATATATATATATATATATATATATATATATATATATATATATATATATATATGTATATATATACATATATATATATATATATATACATATATATATATATATATATATATATATATATATATATATATATACATATATATATATATATATATATATATATATATATATATATATATATACATATATGCAGAAGAACCACAGGGAAAATGAAAATACGAAATATACGATCAAGTCCTGACTAGTTTCGTGATACTTCTTCAGAGGACTGATCTATTGAGAGAGGTTTCTTTACATTTTATATGAAAAGTAAACATACGAACATACATATAGAGGCTTACAGAACAATGAAACTCCCATACCAGCTACCTGGGCTGTGATCAAGTGTTTACTGGGCGGATATCCAACCTCATTAGACACCTGCCAAAAAGGGTCATTTCTGGTGACAGGTAAATTCTTGTTTTTGACTTTCAATACAGTTTATTT